>NW_024581425.1:0-4662 GCF_017639235.1 Corvus kubaryi
TTGTTTAATACTAAAATATGAGCTGTTTTGCTTTTGTTATTGAGTCACACAATGTCATTATCAGTTTTATCACATGAATGCTGCTCACTTCCATGACTTTGCTCCCCCAATCAGTGTTATTTCAAAAGGCAAAATACAGCACAAGAGGACTAGAAACAAGTGGCACCAGTGGAAGTGCCTTTTTTTATGGCAGAAAGCCTTGTAGGATGACACGGGCAAATCAGGTCAGAAAATTTTCCTTTGCTGAAGGCCTAACACAGTGCTCCTACCATTTCAACGGGAAGTCCACGACTTCCTTCCAATTCAAAAAGGTCAAAAAAAGAACAAGAGAAAGAACCTGCTATGAATAGGAATTATTCTCCTTAAAGAATCAGACTCATGATGGAAGAGGAAAATAGTTTTCAGGAATCTGGGTTAAATAACAACCGAGTATGTTTCATTCCACACTCATACCATCACTTCATGGTAACACTTCTGCCCTATAAGCTTCAAGATAAATGTCTGTAGCTCAAATCCCACTTTAAAGAAAAAAAGTACAAGTAACCATTTAGAAATAATACATTTTTTTTGTCTTTCTTCCTAGTCTTTCGTACTGTCTCATACTACATGAGCCTTCCATTTTCATGACTTGTTCACCTCTAGGCATATGAAGGAAGTTTAATTCTTATAATCCATTCACTTCTTTGCTTCAGCAACTACTCAAAGTGCCACTGCTAGCACTTAACGCATAAATTGATGATTGGATTGATTCTACCACTTTGTTTTCTGTTGACTACTGAACAGGAAGTTACCCCCTTAAAACATATTATTTCCCTTTGAATAACCTGCTACAGCTGTGGACTGAAAAATAAAATTAAAATGGATGACTGAGTAATGATTGCTTAACTCTCTGCCCTGTGGAGATTTCCCAAAAGCCAAAAAGCCAAGTAAAAATCTAAACTGTCTGCCTCGAGGACAGCAGCCTTGCTGAAAAGCAATATTCTTTAATCTTTAGGTTCTTCTGTTAATTCCTCAGTACTGCACTAAGTGCTGTATGTAAAAACTATGCCATTCAAAAGGCAGGAAAAAAAGACACAAGGTCTCAGGTAACATCCCAAGGAAGCTGACTATACATACATTTTAGAATGCAACATTGCCTTGGCCTAGATGGCTAAAAACTTACCTAAAAATTGTTCCATGAAGACTCCTACAAGTAACCCATCCAGGCACAAGAACTCAGGTAGCACTGCATGAATTCACCTTCAGCCATAGTGTCCAAACCAAACACACAGTTCGTTCGCAGCAAACACAACCAAACTACTCTGTTGCTATTAAGGGGCATATTAAAAGGAAATTAATAAGACAAAAAACAGCAGCATTTTAAAAATGTAAATGAACATATCCATCTCAGAATCCATTTTACTGATACACAACAATGCAGTATTATGCAAGGGGATATCCAGGGCTCCTGATTCATATTCCCCGCTACTATGCAGAACTCAACACTGATGTGCTTTCCTGGATATATCAAACTTCCCTTTAAAAGAAATTTATACTTCTTTCTCATTTGAAACTGCTCCAGAATATCGTTAGTCTGATAGTTAAGAGCTCTTCCTGCAATTTCCAGCAAAGTCTACCCATTATCCCTTTTACACACATTTGTTTTGCTCTAATCTTGAGCTCATATAATTATTTTCCATCCTTATATAACAGTGTAATTGTCACTTCTGTGTCTTTCTGTTAAGCCTCTCTATTCCTCTTAACATCCATGTGGTCCTTTTCTGCATCTCTTCCATCCGTTTGAACCCATTTATCTGAATGTGGGTGATAGTTGGGCTCCAGATAAGGTCTTACTAATGCCATATACTTTGACAGTAATATTCTCTATACATCCAGGAAATCCATCCCTTAACACTTTGTTAAAAATTTTACTTTCTCAACCATGTCACATGCTATCATTCTGCTGATACTGACTATTACACCAACTACCAACCTGTCACTGAAGTGATGAACTCTTCTAGAAAAATTGTGATCAGTTTCTATTCACATCACTAAATCTCATCTAATTCTATTAATCTCAGTTTTGACTCATCTTGTCAGCACATGGATATTCTAATCCTCCGCTCTATCAATACAGTCCACCGGTTTTGTGTCATAAGATTTTATGACACTAGTGTCACTAAGGAAAGAATTCCAATAGTCTTCGGAAACTCCAGTTTGCAGCCTTCTTTCCAGCAGCACAGTCTCTCTCCACCTACTATCTGTCAGTTCATTCCAAAGTCACCTTACAGTGCAATTAATCCAAATTTTCTCCATTTTACATGATTTCCTCACATGGTACACTATCAAATGTTCTCCTCTACCAAAGTTTCCTCACAATGAAACATAAGGTAAAGAGATAGTCTTGCACAGTCTTTTTTTACTAAAACTGTACTGCATTTCATCCCACCTTTAATTTCTCTGTGATCTTATTTTGGCCTTCAAAAATTGTCCTACTGTTAAGTGTACAACGGCTGCCAGATTAGATAATCTCTATTATTAATCTTGTCTTTCCTTTGGGTACCCTCAACTATTTGACCCCTTTACCTCTAGCTTCCACTGCTAATACAGTACAGTATTTGCAGGTAGATTATACATTTTTGGAAAGGGGATGTATTATTTTTCTTGTGCTAAAGCACAATCGCAGTGCTAATGCATTGCCACTAGAGTAAGAAAACAGAATCCAGGAAAACCTACTATTGCAAAACTGGAAAAGCACTGCTTAGAATGGGAACAGAGTAGGCCATACACTAGTAAGTTTAAAGCACATTACAATAGATTACTCATATTTTCCTTGCCTTGACCTTTTCTGTTTCATTTTGTTCTGAACTTGCTGATTTTGTATCTCAAGCCATCTTCAACAGCTTCACGCTGCAAGTCCAAACCACCAGGGGTTATAAAGCTGGCACTTAAGGCATTTATCCCTTTTCTGTGGCTACCCAGCATTTTCTTTTACATGCAAAACAACATTTTTTTCTTCACTAGAACAATACCTTCCCTTGGAAAAACCCATATATTTCACTTCTTTGTTTTCTTTCTTCTGAGAACCATCTATGTGTACTTTAAAAACTGCATTTCAGGTGATATCACTGGCAAAATCTGATATGCTTTCTAACACAAAAACTGTTTGTAGAGCTCCTCACATACCTCTCGAAGAAAATGAGCAACAGAAAACAAGCCTACTACGGCATATTTCCTTTTTTGTTGTTGTTTGACTGCAACAGTGTCATTTTCTTTGCACTTTATTTATTAGTTAACTAATAAATTAGTCTTCTTCTGAATCTCAAGAGGATTACTATTAGCAAGGAAAATAACCTAACAAGAATCTTTCCATTCCCAAGAGAAGTTTAAGCATGCTCAGCCCCAAGTTCAGATGACTGCGGATGCATGACACCACTGTCTTTCAAGATCTGCTTCCAAAACGTAAGGAGGAAAAGATAAAAACACAAACAAAATTTACTACATTCACTTCAGACCTATTTATTATTTGTCATTCCTTTGATACACGGAGCACATTATCTCTAGTTAATTAACAAGTGACTTTAAAACATCAGAAGGTTTAACAAGAGCTGACTTTGCACTATTGGCATAAATTAAATTAACACGTAGTACATTTCCTCCTTTCTCTTTCCTCCCCGCTTTGTCCGGAGAAAAAACACCCCTCTATCAGGTAAACTAGGAAGTCCTGTTTGCTTCCTGGGCTTGCCCCGTAACTTCAAAGCACTTCAGCATCTTCACGCATCGTAATTCCTCCACTTCACACTTTAAAACTCAAAGAAAAAAACCCGCAACTTGCAGATAAACGCATTCGATCCCGTGCTGCCACGTGCCAACCTTTGCTATCCGCGCAAGCTGAGCGGCGGAGGCCGCAGGAAGGCATCTATCTGCTCTCGGGTTCGGTGCAGAGCTCAGCACAAAGTGGAAGCAAAGCTCCGCACACGCAGTGAGCCTGTGAGCCGCTGTCGCTCCGGGGCCCCGAGCAGCCACAGGTGCGGCGGGGCGGCAGGAGCCCCAGAGCCAGCGCGGACGAGCCGCCCGTGTGGTTTAACCAAAGCAAATCCCTCTCGGGAGGACGCGGCTGCGGGCGAGCCCTGCCGGACCGCGGTGATGCCCCACGGCCCGGCCCGGGCGCGGAGCCGCGGGCAGCGAGCGGCACCGGGAAGCCCCGGCACCGCCGATACCGGGCCTGGCCAGGGCTGGCCGGGCGCCCCGGCACCACCGGCTCCAGGGCGAAGGGGCAAAAGCGGCACCGAACTGCCGGCGCCCGAGGCACGCACCCGGCCGGGCCGCGCCCCGAGGCCGCTGCTCAGGGCGCGGGGATAACGCCTGCGCTCGCCGAGACCCCCGGCCGGGCACGGGCCGGCCCAGCGCGGCGGCTGAGCGCGGCCGGGCCGCACCTGACCTCCCGCCCGACGGGACGGCTGCGACCCCGCCACCCCAGAGCAGGCGGGCGCCGTCACGGCCGCTGCCGGCGAATCCCGGCCGCGACTCGCGGCAGCTCCCGTCATGCCGCGGCGCCTACAAGTCCCGCCGGCCCCCGCGGCCCCGCCGTCGTTAACCCTGTGCGGCGCAGAGGCGCCTCCGCCGGCCCACCCGGCCCCCCCTCGCCGCTGCCCGGCGGGTCCTGCCCGGGACCCCGGCCCG
>NW_024581425.1:5062-52587 GCF_017639235.1 Corvus kubaryi
GGCGGGTTTCTGTACTCCCGCAGTATGGTTTCTGGTCCCAGCCACAACTGTTTGTAACTGGCATTAACTGCACGCTCCCTGCGAGATAATAAAAAGCAGGTGAAATATCTTATTCAAGCCGGTGGGGCTTTAAAAAAATTATTTATTTGTGTTTGAGAAGGCAAATTGTAATAAGCAAATTAACTCAAAAATAGCTTTACAACCCCCAGAAAACTTTGGGACAAAGTTACTAGGAAATGCTGGGTAATCCTGTAGTGAAACTAATGTGAAAATCAGTCACACACGCACGTTCTGCCCTCCTTCCCATACACTCTTCATACAGGTGCTCAGTATACGTATGGCTAACACATACAGCACTTTTTCAGCTTTTTAAGCAACTCTCTTAAAATAAGTAGCAAACAATGTACATGCAACTACCCTGCTGGGAACTAAAAAATAACCCGGAGAGTCAGAATCCATTTATAAAGTAAGTGAGGGACAGGGGCAGATAGCACATGTTCAGGCAGAAGCAGCACCCCAGAGTAAAACCCTCTGAGTCTCACCCGGCCCCCCTGCACAGCTCAGCATCGCACCCCGAAACATAACCCCCCCCCAACCCCCCCCCACAGAGCTCATCCCCTATACTTCTATTTTATTTGCAATATTTTTTTTTTATGACAGCCTTATGCAGCAAATACAAGTCAAATAGCTCTAATTTGTAGTGCTACAGACTGTAACGTGCTCAGACGTGTAACTGCCTGACAGACTACACAGAAATCTGGCTTAGGCTCCAACCTCTGAAACAAATGCAAATATCCAGAAACATTCTGCTATTTCTCCAAAATTAAATTACAAGTAAAACAAACCTACTGTCAGAGTTTTCATACAAATACGTCTTAAAAAAAAATAAATCACTACAAATTTATTATTTATTTCAAACTATAAACAACACAGAGAAAAGAAACACATATACGTTTTCCTTTTTAGAAAAAAAAACAACAACTTATCTATGAGAAAAGCATACACTTAGCTCCTTTCTTTTTAAGTTCATTTTTTAATATCCTGCCCCTTAAATCAGCCTACAAGCCCATAGATTTATCTAGAGAAAACACAATTGGAAAACCTTTTTATGTTGCACTGTTTTTGGACACTTACAGGAAGTTTTTAAAGACAATTCACAGCCATGCTATTTCAAACAGCACAAATACAATTATTTAGAATTTATTCTTTATTGTAGCAATTTTTACTTTGGTATATTTTTCAGAATTTCCTGGGAAAACACAATCAGTTCCCATCTAGCTTAGCGCACCTACACTGTTACCCCTTTCTCTATATTTTTTCTTTACAAATCAACCACAAGCATTTTATAAGTGTTTACATATATATAATAAAGTAAGAAGAAGGACAATACCACAAGAGAACTGCTCAAAACCAAACTGAAGGTGTAAATGACCTCCTGCCATGTTCCAGACGTACCTACAAAATCCCTGCTCATTGGTACAGGATTATACATTCCATTATAAGTTCAGCCTTTTTATATTTTGTACTATTTTAACACCCTAAATTTATAGATTTTTAAAATTGGCATGTTAAAAGGGCTTTATTTAAGAATTTCAATGAAAATAGTGTTATGTTTTGTCATATTACCATAATCCTTCTTTTTAAATCACTTAGAATTTCAGTATAACCTAATTAAGTAATTTTAAGTAAGTCTTAACCCAAATACATAGATCTAATAAAAATGTATTTTGCAAACAGGGAAAATAGACTTCTAAAATGGATTCCTCAGGTATGAACAAAGATGCTGAAACATTTCCTCCCCACAAACTTTGAGATATGAACTATTTCACAGCACTTACATTTAAAACCAAAATACTTATAAGAAAACAAATTTCACCAAATATCTAGCATAATGTTTCATTCCAATTGTATTTATTTATTCCTTTTATATTTGAAAAAAATCTTTCTATTTTCCTTGCCAAAACGGAGAGAGAATAGGGGAAGAAAAATACTCCAAAATCCTAACTACCTATCTGCACATACTATTTATTTCAAAACTCTTCTAACAGCAGTTTATACTTTATTTTAGATAATGTATATTATTTTGCCTGTAGAAATATTATTATTTAGATTCCTGCCTTTTCAAAGGCTACAGAACAACATTTTAGATTTTAGAAACTTCTAATCATTTTTAATCTCTCACTTTTTTCAATGCTACGAACATCCCACTTGGTAAATAGAATTTACATTTCTCTCTTGTCTATATTATCAGAGCTGAATCAACAATTCAAACCAGGAAGAACAAGTGATGTACCGTAACACAATAGCAACTCCAACACTTTAACACAGCTCCTCTATCTATTGGTGTATAAAAAGCTTACACAAAGTATAAAATATCTCAGAAATACAGACTCTCTCCTGATCAGAAAATTTTACTTATTGACTAATTTGACCTCAAGCAACTGCATTTTTCTCAAAAAGCATCCTATCTAGAGCTTTATGTCATTCACTGACTCTTGCTTAATTAACCAGCATGCTTTAAAACCAAGTCTCGGTCCTTCAACTTAATCAAAACAGACTACTTTTAATTGCTACCACATCAAATATATTTGTCAACACAATAAAACCACATTCAATTAGAAAGAATTATTTTTTTTAGCCCTGCCTTTGACCAACCAGAGATTGTAGCATCTACTTCCAGTTTATTAGCTATTCTAATATGAAGCAAACTGAAACATACAGCACAGTTCACAAATACATTGTTCTTTCTATAATATCTTATCATTTGCATCTTCTAATGGGAAAATCCAGTATACCACTGTCAGCAGTGCTGTTCTCCTGCAACCGATCAGACATCAGAAGGACTTGGCATTAACTTTCCTCCCTCACAACACTTTGCCTCCTCACCTCTCTCAAAATAAAACAAAAATATCTATGTTTGTCTGAAATGTCAATAAACTTCAAAATCTAAAAGGCCAAAAGGTCAGGTATTATTTAATCCGAACAGAAAAGTTATTTTTTCTCTCTCTCGAAAGCCATCAGTAAGAGCGCGCTACCTGAGAAGTGATGCCCATGTCCCTCGGACATCCATCCTTCTATCCCAGAACAGGGGCTGTGCCCCGCTCTCTGTAACATAAGATGGAACACATTAGAATTATTGTATATCCAGGCACATTTTTGCACATTCAAATTATCTGGCCCTCAAAAAACTTTGTATCTTTTGGTCTGAAAAGCATTTTAAAAACTCTTACTACATTCTAATCTGAGTCCTCAAAATTAGTTTTGCTAAGTCAGGTATACGTGTCAAAAATTAGTGCCATATATTTTCAGCTGAAGTACCAGATTCCCCAGACATGGTTTTCAGTTCTTATAGGCCTCTATACTGCTGCATGCTCCATCTCATTAGCAACATTTAATCTGCAAGTGGTATGATCTTCTATTAAAAAAAAAAAAAAAATTACATACACTGAAGTTTTTTTTTAAAGCCATTTACATGAGGGACAAAGTCCTGAGATAACTTCTTTCCACAGCAACTTTTCCCTCCTCCGCTTTAAAAGTTGAATACCCTCCCAGATAAATGTGGTCTTTGTTTTTCCCATTTTTCTGTGATTTTTATTATTTTGTACTTACTTGTGATGCTGCAGAATTTACACAGACCTGTAGTTTTGAGACTTCTATCTCCTCCCTCCACCTGCGAGGAAGATACCAGCTAAAATCACTGTCTATACACCATTTTCCCCCCCCTTTTCCCTCCAAAATTTTCCAAACAAATGTGAGAGGGAAAAATGTTTAAGATAATGAGTTCAAATTCGGTGTCCTAAATTAAAAAAAAAAAACCACCTTGCTTCAGTTTGTCATTTAATAAGCATTATCAACACAAATCATGGTCAGAAAGCCTCAGCACTGTAGGGTGTAGTATTTATAACTAAACTGCCTTTAAAAAAAAAAAAAAAATCTGTCATCTCTTACCCTTTTCCTTCCACATATTTACCCTCCTCATACTGCTTAGATCTACAGCAGACTATGGCCGCATATGTATTTTTCCACCCAATTTCCTAGACACTGACAAATGTGAACCAAAGAAGAATTTTGCACAATGTTAACTTATCTAAACCACTTATTTCCTCCATTCTCTCCTTTTGCCCATGGCATCCAGTGCTTTTTTTTACCGTCTGCTGTTGTTTTGTTTGGTAGTTCCCCAGCTTCCTGTACATTTGTCTCCTGCTGATCCTACTAGACCGGGCAGGAAGAACTGAATGTCTGTCTCTCCCCATTGCTACACTGCCTCTCAGTTTTTGGTGTTTTATTAATTAAACACATTTGACCATCATTTTGATATATTTTTAAAGGTACTTTTTCTTTCCTTTCTCTAGAAACTTGCTGATTACGGTCACCAATACTTCTGTAAAGCAAGGTCAATCCTGTCCTGCTCTAGTACATGCTTCTGTCAGAATATTAAGGGTACACAACTTAAAAGTCTGTCATGCAACGCATGCAAAAGGAAAATGCATGAGAAAGAAAAAGAGGGTAACATGTACAGATGCCCCTAAATATCATTAAAAAAAAAAAAATAGAAATTTTTTATTGGTTCTGACTTTTTAAAGAGATACCATCATGAGAAAACACCTATCTTGGGGGAAATCTTTGTCTAGATCACTAGCAACACTTTTTCTCACTAATAAAAGTAAAGAAAATTTTAAAATTCAAATTTACTGTTAAGGATCAGCACTTTAGGATTTCTGCATTTCACTCAGCCTGGGGAGTGAGAGTTGCCTGTTGGTTTCACTTTTGTTCTCAGCTAGTTTCACTTTCACACACTGGCAGAATCTTTTATGTTTTCCGTTCAGCAATGTTAAAGACGACATTTACATCTTTAAACAATCCTCATTACACTTTTAATACAAACAATTTGTGTCCTTCTGCTTCCCAGGACACTAAGAAAAAGTAATTTGGGAGCCTAAACATAATGGGCAGCATACTTCTAAAGGAGCAGCTTTCACCTGTCTCATGTTGGGTTGTAGTCTGCTGTTTCTTTCCCTGAGATCAATAGGAAATGTGCCATTCACTTCAGTGATAGCAGGATCAGGCCACTGGGTCTGTAATCTGCAACAAAAGAATGCCATATGCAGACCAATATATTCCTTATAACATACAATGTTTGCCTTTAATTATTTTCCTATGCAAACTCAAGGGGGAAAAAATGGTCCCTGCATTTACCTTTTTGTATGCTTTTAAATTAGCAATAAATACCCTTCTTGACAGAGGCCATACGAAATTAGAGGGCATATGTTCACTTTGGTTTGCATGGGGAAGGAAACACCATGTCTCCCTGCTACCAACTGCAGTAACTCTTTCTCCTCCTCGTGCCAAGCACAATCTATAAAAAGCACTCCAGCCCAGACAGAACCTTGCACCAGGACCTTGTTTAACTAAAGTTTCCAAAGCATACACTTTTGTAACCCTCATTTTTTCAGGATAAACCACAATGCTCTAAGCAACTAAACTATCAACAGCAGGACAAAAACTGGCTTGCATTTATTTATTCCAAACTTGTATATTCCCTTTTATATTACCTTCTCTATGGTACAGACTCCAAAACACAGCTGTGAACTCACATACGTCTAGGCAAGCACATATATACACAACGGAATCTTCCTCTAGCTACCAAAGCACTGCAGGTTCTGCCTTTATAGACACAAGGGCTTCTGAGACATTGAAACTTAATGGAAAGACTTAGGTGTTTGTAGGAGCCATGCAACAATCACTTTTCAATGTCTTTCATAGAAATTTTGTGTCCCACAAGCGCACATAGAAATTGTCACTTCATAGAAATTGCTTACAGAAATTACTGTCATGTTTACATGCCAAAAGTTAAATACTAAAAGCTCACATATGCAACTCCTGTGAGAATACTTACATCATAGTTTTATTTACACTACTGTTTATTTCACCATATGAAATGGGAATAAAAGCGTGGAATTGCACATGTGATCATGTACCCATCCACTTCACATTAACGCACTTTTCTATCCCAATAATCTCTGGTAGTCTATATTTGACTTATAATGTCACGTTACACGTCTAGACATGAGCAACTTCCACAGCATGATGTAGGACATATCCTGCTTTCTCTTTTCCTGGATATTACTACACAGAAGAAGAGTAACTTCTCTCTCAAAGAATTTGTCTCTGCCTTCCTTCTCAACCACCACTTCTCCTCTCCTTTGCCCAGAAGACATTCTTTGTGTTTCCAAGGCCAGTTCAACATGAGACTAACACTAAATTTTGAGCATACAAACATACCCCATGTTCAGTGGGGTTATTCACTCATTTAGGTAAACCACACCTTAAGGTGCTTCAGTGCCATACAAAAACAGACCACTATGATCACCTGCATCACAGAAAACTCAGTTTACTGGAAAGCATGATCACAACACCGACTTTCACATATTCACAACACGCTACATTTGCATCCCCAAGGTATCCACATTCCTCTTAAGTGCCAAAATTCACTCTTTCCTAACAGCAACATCTAAGACTTGTTTGTCCCTAATTTCTTAATGTCCAACCATGCTGTTGATAGAGTGTTTTGGTGGGAGGTGGCTATTACACAGATTTTACATCAGGCTTTCACCCACGGCTGCATCTGCCCCAGTAATAGTGTCCTGGGAGAAAGACAGTGCTACTGCCAGCTTTCCTTGCATTAGCTTTTAGGGCAAAACCCCTGAATTATATCAATTTTGTTAATATATGATGAAGCTTACCTTAAGTGAACACTCATGAACCAGTACATATCTATCAATTAATGTTGGTGAAACCAGAGAAATAATTACAGGGAATACAATGGTCTGTTTCAAAACAGTTCCTTCAAAGGATGTGCTTCATAACTTAGCCTTGTTCTTAAATGATGTTCTTGGTGCACTCATACAAATTATTTCCTTCTGGAGCATTCTGGCCTATATTTTACCTGAATTTTATATAAATATTTGCTGCACATTTTTGTGTTTCTAAAACTAGAATAACCAGATAATTTTAGCTGTGTGATTGCCATTTATCTTTTGTCTTCCAATAATAAAGATATTAAGGCCTCACAGCAAGCATTTCAATGAACCCTTCGAAATAATGTGAGAGCGGCAGAAAGGCCAAAGACAGTTACATGGGAAAGACAATGGAAAGAGGGTTGGTGTTACTTCAAAGATACTTAATTTTATACTAATTTCTGAAGTGCAAAGAAGGGAACTCCCCATGAGGTGCCTTTTCTAGCCATGCCAGCAGTTTTGAAGGGTTCTGCAGTCTCTCCTTGGGGTTCCTAATGGAACCCTCTTCTGACAAGTTCTGCTGCAGTACAAGAGGTTATAACAAGGACAGTCTACTCTCTCCTTTTCCCTTCTGGAAACAAGGAGCAGAGCAACTATTAACAAATACTCGCTTGGGTATTTTTGTCTTGGAAGGCACCAGGCGTAACACCTGGTGCTGTGTAATAGTCACATTATTCATAACCCTTGTAAGTGGAGAGTAACTGTCATGACAGATAGGTTAAACAGAGGAACAGAGATGTGAACAAGTCAAACAGTGTCTGTGACAGGTGAGGAGAGCACAGCCTAGGATCACTGACTTTTCACCTCTCTTTCACTCTAGTTCAGTCTCAAATACACCAGACTTTAGCTGTCTTTACTTTTTCCTGATCTTTAAGCAGTGCCCTGATCCTAACTCAATGGGGCAGTCACATAGGAGAGACCAAGATGAGCACAGCAATAACCAGGCTAGCTCCTGGGGAAGGGAATCCATGGAAAGAATCCCAGTAGTGTTGGGACCTCTCCTTTGGCTTGTGAGTGAACAGCATCTTCCTATTTGCACAACAGGGTTATCTCAGAGATATAGTGAATATTACAACACACAGATTGTAAATGCTATCTGGCCCTATTTTAAACAACCAAGGTAACACAGCTTCATAGATTTCCAATAGTCTTTTGCAACTTCAACTAAAAATCAGCTGATCAAGAGATCTAAAACAGTAGACACACAACACTGGGAAAAAATACTTTCATTCTTTCCTTAAAGTAAATATACCAACATCAAAACCTCTTCTATGGCCCATATCCTTTACCAAGAATAATTTTGTTTGTAGAGAAACAAGAGAGAAAGGTGACTGTAACTCAGGTGGTCACAGAGACTTTGCGCTGTTATGGAATTATGTAGGTCCTCTGCCACTATCAGCAGACCTTCTCTGCATCCAGGTGAAACAAACCTGCTTTCTGTCACTTTCTAAAACTGGGCTGTTGGGGAATTCATCACTCAATGGGAACTTTGCCTCTGCTAAACAATTGTTTCTCAAACCATGGCTTGCCAAAGGACAACAATATTCACAGTGTTAAAAAAACCAAAGTTTGTCAGCAGGATCTCTGTTTTGAAGCTGGGGACTGAGAAGCTCCTGCAAGTAGGAGCTTCTAGGGTAGCCATTGATCTACCAGCTACCTTGGCTTGCTGTCAGTAAGTGCAGTCTCCCTGAAAAAGTGACTTTTCAGGCAGCAATTACAAAAAATTATCATCAAAAAAGGGAAGAATTCAAGACAATAACAGGGAGAGAGGTGAATCAAAAGGAAATCAAAGATTCAGAAAGTTTAATAAACACTGTACTAAAGGACATAATGACATTGCATATAATAGACTGCAAAATAAGGAAGGGCATATACTGCCTGCTAACAAGAAAAGGAACTGCACCACAGGTTACCTCCCTATGAGATTAAAAGAAAGATACATAAAACTTTCCCTGATGATGGGCTGACTGGTAGCAGATTTATCAGACTTGATCAATTCACAGCACATCATTTAGTGACTACATTTTTGCCACATATCCAGTATCCTTCCATGATTAAAAAGTAGGGCACGATCCTCACAGCCCAAAAGCATTGGTCCTTCTGAATGAGATAGTAGTAGATGAATGGGAAAGAACAACACATCACTCAGCTGGAAAAAGTGCTCAGCATGTCTAAAAATCCTATGGACTTCAACTGTCCCAAAACATATTGTTACCTTTGTACCTTTTGGGTTGTATGCAGATAGCTGATGAGCTTGCTCTATTTCCCTCTGCCATTTTCAAGGGCTTCAGCTATGAAAACAACGTACTGCCAAACAGCCCTTCTGTTTTCCTGTTCCTAGACCAGCTTTGTCTAGGACCAGCTCCCAAGTCCTTTCCCAACTCTTGCTTGGAGAAGATGGTGTGTGATTTCTCCCACAGCAAATCTTAAATAATATATTTTACCCATATTCTACATGTTTGTACATATATTCTACATAGAAATATATTTCTACATTTTCTTTGTAAAAATTATTCTAGGGCACCTAGGCAAATGGCATTCAAATCAGTTAATATTAAGCTTTTTGCAAAGGATAAAAGATCCCTTACTTCTCCCACCCTCTTAACATGCTAAGTGTGAAAAATAACACTCTCAGGTCAACAAAAGTTTGGCTAGAAATTCATAGGATAATGAAGATCAGAAGCCATTTACTAACAGGAGACTGCCAGAACATCCATTTCTATCCTCAGGAGGACCATCCAAAACCATACTATGTCTATCCTTAAGAATGCATATTCATGGATTGTAAACCAAAATGTGTCCAAATAATCTTGGACATAAAGTATACCCACCCTTTCCTGGGTACCAAGTCAAGTCACTCTCAAATATCAAAACACACTCATTAGCACTAAGCAAGTGGCTTTCCAACAGTGCAGTTATGACCATGACATAACAATTTAAATGGGATTTAGCAAAATTCAGGAGACTTCCATAGAAAGAAAATGCAGGTTTTGGTTTCAGAAATATCACAGGTGTGACTTTGAGCTTTTCCCATTAAAAAAAAAATTAAAGTGCTTTATAAAAATCACATCAATGATCTTACAGATTTTAATGAAAAATTAAGCCCTGTCAATCTTTTCCATGGACATTTCTTACTGTCCCATATGATTTTGCAGCACCTCAATATTAATGGTATTTTACAGTATTTGTCTAAATACTGTAGGATTTCTGGTCACAGCTAATAGCAAAATATTCTTCTCCAGCTGCCCAACCATAGTTAAAATAATCAGAAATCAGACAAGGGGACAGAAGAAGAAAAATTTGGCCTGATAGTTATCCACATGACAATAGATTACAGATCTATCTGTAAACAGTGGCTGTGGGCCCAAGTACTTATTCCTGATCAAAGCAGTATGAAGTGGACACTTCATATAGGTTTAAGGTCAGGTATTTCTGCTCAGGTTTTCTGTCTCTCACATGAATGGTATTGAAGCTGGTCTCACTGTGTTTTGTAAAGGGACTCAGCAAGCTGCCAGAGTATAAACTCAAGAAAAAGAGAAGGTTGAGCACATTAATTCAAACTTCACTCTGTTGAACTTCTCAAATAAACTAAGCATGGGAAGAACACTGTTAATTGACATGACCTAGCTGAGATTTTTTCCCCACTTTGAACCTTCAGAGCTTGTATGCCATGTAGATGAAGAATACGACCCATATTTCACTACTATTGTGTATCTTTGTGTGACCAGTGACCTCTGAAATTTCAGAAAATGTATACAGGAAAAATTCTGAATTTTAATTAAATTTGGAAAATGAGACACATGTGGAGCTCCCACAGATGGCAAGTGATTCTGTCAGCATCCACTTGATTTTTACCAGTTGTTAGTTTAAAGTAGCCATTAATATCTTCTTGCTTCATTTTACCCTCCACTCATATGCATAAGGAATAAATACACCAGCAGCTAGGTGACATCATCTATACGGAGTCTGTTCTATATACAATATTTTTTCTTTGGGAAAAAAATAATTTCTCTCTATTCCTAAAGTTTCAGTTTCTTTTAAGCAAGCAGTTAAAATAATCACGATGTCCAAGCTATAAATACAGAATATTGTACACAAAAATTCTGATAAATACAACCCAATTGAAACCAAGTGCACTGTGCAGTAGAATGTAGCCAAATAGTTTTTACCAAAACAGGCCTGACCATAAATTTCTGGAGGTTTTGGGTACCACAGACCTGGAATGGTCCCCCATCCAAGAGCTGGGCTGCTCTGAGGATGGGCAGGCTTGTGTTCCAGCTACGAAGCTTAGCCTGTACCTCCACCTCATCCATATCTCAACTCCAGACTCCATTTCAGGATGGAGTTAGGCTGCAGTACAACAAGTCACTGCTATCACATGAGCCTCATGATCGCTGACAAGCTCTTGGCTGGATTTATATAGATCACACAGTCTGTATAATTTTACATCTTCACACCTATGATTCTATATGAATTAAAATTGCGTATCATAGTTCAACAATTTACAAAGAAGTTTGGTGTTAACCCACTTAAATCAGGTATTCTTGTATTCTGTCTGCTTTCCTTTTTGTTCCAATTAGATGCCCCTGTGCACATAGCACCATCTCATCTTAAATCCCTCTGTCATGAAATACAGATTTGCTGCATTATTGTAGCAGAACAGTAGTGAAGATGATTTGAATGGCTGCTTTAAATCTTAAAAGCATGAGGCCTGATTGTTTAAATAGCACTTTATATGGTAAGTATTATGACCATTAAAACTAAGAGTTAATAACTAAAATCCTAATTTGCAACTCTTATAAATATTGAGGCAAATTAACTGGATTTTTTTGAGTGAATTAAATTTAATGAATGGTATATTTTAGGTTAAAAAAATTAATGCTAGTAGCAGCATGTCATTATTACCCCAAGAATCTGTCTTATAGAAAGAGAGGATTTGATATGAGTTAGGAAATTACAGAAACACAGAATAGTTTGAATTGGAAGGGACCTTAAATATCAACTAGTTCCAACCCCCTTGCCATGGCAGACGAAATTATACTAATCTGAGTTCTATTTTTGCCCTCTACCAAATTAACCAGGGAGAAAAAGGGAAAGAGGAAACTTTAAGTTAATTAAAGCTATATTAATTAATTCTCATCCTGACAGGATGGATTTTTAGAGACCAGAGAGCAAGCAACTGGGTCTTCTTATTTGAAATACCTTAAAAATAAAAAATGTGGCAAAAAATATTAGTAAATAGAATACAAATCTAGATAACTGTAGCAGAAGAAAAGTATTCAATTTGGAATCTCTAATACAGATATTCCTATGGTTTTAAGATTACAGTCAGAAATGAGGAAACTGCATTCCAAATTTTGCCTTGCCTAATCTTATTCTATTATCGGCTGGAGTTTTCAATGTAGGACCTTGTCTTATATTTACGGTGTCCTACAGAAAAAAAATTAATAACAAATTATTAAATATGAGTTTACGGGAAAAATAATTCATAGCTTAATCTTCATCATTGGAAGTTTTAAAATTAATGGATTACATCAAACCATCTTTCACATCTGCTTTATTGTAATGTGAAATATAGAAATATTTGAAAACTTTTTGGGGGAACTTTAACTGGTAATATTTGACCCAAATATTCAAAAATATTTGAAAATATTTTGTAATATTTTGCAACTTTGGCATAATTTCTGGAGAGCAAAAGGATAACCTAATTAATGTCATACTTAATGACAGGAGAACAAAACATTTTCAAAAAGTAATAGAAGTATACACATTTGTGAATTTATTCTGGAGAATTTACTATTCACCTCTAAAATTGTTCATTTAAAAATAAAGAATGAAGCCTATCATTAACACATGAATTCCGTTTTCCATCTTTGGCTTACACTATGACTTACAGAGCTCTCTTTCTAATTAATGAAATAGTTAATAACATAATCATATTTAAGCTTGTTAATAAATGTTTAAAATCCCATGATTTCATTGAAGCACATACAATTCACAAATTCAAATTTAAGGTGATATCTCTGTGGAAATTATAGTGAAAGAAATTGAACTTTGTTCCTGACATTTATGTGCTGCCCTACACTGAAGCAACTTTGAGCTCGCTCCCACTTCACTGTACCTACCTTCCATTTAGTTGCTAAAGTCTACCTTATTGTACTGATTATAGCACTAATATGGCCAGAAACAGATGGCCATTGATTTAGATGTTATATGGAAATAATTCTTTTCCTTTGAAAAAATCACTTTTGTGGTGTTCCTGTCTCCATTGATCAGATATATGCAGTTATTCTTTTCCAAGGTAAACATTTAGGTTTACTTAGTACGTGAAAACATAATTTTTTAATGTAGTTTCAATTAAATTTAAGGAGCTGTCCAGACCTTTGAAAAGCTAAGTTCTGTGGTAGAACTCTCATCATGAATTTTAATGTTATTATTTGAATTTTAATACATTGCCAAAGCAAAAAAGCTGCTTCCCCTCTTAAAAAAATTGCAGCAGAAATTTAGAAACATTTTTATTCAAATATGGGAGGGGTGGGGGGTCATTCGTTTGGTTTTGTTCTTTTAACTCCTTCCCTGCAAGGATTTTAAAACTTCATAAAGTTACTTGTGCAAAATTTCTGTGTATTTCCTTCTGTCAGTAATTTCTCTTGATGTCAAAACAAAACCAATATTTATTCTTTATTATAAATTCCAAAAACAACAGGAATATTGTGTTTATTATTCTGAAAGCCATAAATGGAAAAAAGCTCCAAGAATATTAAGTAGAAACTGAACATAGAGCTTCCAGATACATGATCGATAGGGGACTTTTAACATACAATAATTATTACAGGTACTATTATGTGGATAAAACTTCACGTAGGATATTTATCTAGCTCATTTTTCTATTAAATAAGTCTCAGTTAAATTTACAAACAAAAATGATGTAGCCCTGTCTGCTCAGTCAGTTTAATGAGATATGAACTATCTATAAATAAAAATATTTTACCCTAAAAAAGATTTCTAAATAACCTATAATTTATAGGCAAAAATATATCAAGCCACTTTTAAAGATTTAGAAACATTTTTCAAGTTTTTAAGGAAGATTTGAAACATTCTTTTAATCTCAATTTGTTTTCATTGCTAACTACTTGAGAGACTTAAGAAAGAGCAAACTCCCCATAAGATTCAACAATGCAAATTAATGTTCCTAATAATTGTACCTGTATCTACATCCACATATTTTGTTAATTATTATGTACAGTATTCAATTTGAAAAAAGGCTGAATTCTAGCTGCAGTCAGTTATAAGATAATATTATAACTTTCAAAAAGCTTCTCACATAAAGTAACTTTAAAAAAATTGTTCAAATAATTTCCTATTACTAATTTCAAAGTAAAAAATCAGCTTCAAGAGAAGGAGTATTTGTGAATTATGATCGAATTTACTTTTTTTTTTCTGCTTCTCTATAGAAAAATCAATAACAATTTTTGAAAGAGGAAAAAACATAACATTTTAATAGAAATATATTCAGTAAAGATGAGTAACAATTCTAACAATTTTGTCTTTAAGTCATATGAATTAGTATGATATAAAGGAATTCATGGGATAGTGATGAACCTCAAACTGACTTATGCTTACTGTTTGCCCTTATCAAAGTATTTTCTTTGTGTACAAACTGTAAGTTTTAATCCTACCAATTATCCTTCTTCAAAGGTTGTCTCTGCCTACTATTTAAACAATGTATTTACTAAACTACAAATTTAAACTGACAAACACAAATATTTTTTTTTAATGCCTGAAAGACCAAATTTGTATATTTTGTTAAAAGAAGTTCTTTTTTGATGCAAAGACATCTCTATTTTATTTTCTAATGCTAACATTAAAATGTCTGTTCTTAGGTAACTAGGTATTAGATTCAGCAGCCAGATTTAATTGTTTTAATTGTCAAAACTTATTTCTACCTTTATTCTGCAAGGGCAGGGCTTTATTTCTTTTGCATCCTGTACATGTTAATGGAGAATCTAAAACATCTAAGTCCTATAAACCACTTAAAACAGTAGATAAATAAGACTGAATACTTTTTATTAAATTATCAGCTGATAGGCTACCAATAGCTACCTCCCAAAAGCTTTTTTTTAACAGTATTTGCTAGTCCTTGTTTGCTTAGATTTTAATCTAACATTTTTGTTACTTTGATTTTAAAGAAACAGTGAGGTTTTATTATTTATCAGAATACTGAAGAGTTAATAAATTCTATTTTAAAAACTGACATGAAATTCAGCTCCCTTTGAAGGCAAATGGAATTTTACCACTCATTTCAGGAGAGCAGGATCAGTCCAGAAGAATTTAAAATCCAATTGTCTTCTAACTTTTACCATATGAATTCAGTAGCAACTGGGTATGCTTATTCTTTGGACACATTTGATAATTTAAATCTTTTTTATTACTGTTAGGAAATAAGTCCAGCAAAAGGAAAAAAAAAAAATTAGCTGGTATTTTGGCTAAAGTATACAACATTCCCACTTCAGCTTTTTCATCTGTATATTAAGGTATAAAACACTGCTCTAAATAGATTTCACAAATACTTGTCTTTATATCTATATTGGATAACTGAGCTTATTTTGTTTTATATTTAGCTGCATGCTACGTAGTACTTTGGCTATTATGAGTCTAACTTCCCAGAATATAAGAAAATATCTTCCCTGAAAATTCTTTCTGAACTGGATGCCATTTAGTATAAAAATATTCACTTTTAAAAAAAGCTGCCCACTAAAATTATTTGGCTGGTGCCTGCAGTTCTAAAGTGTTTTCCCTAACTTTTAATCTTTTCTAATTTTTAATTTCCTTCAAGTCCAAATTCTAGACAATTAAGAGGACCTGTCTCTGTATGTCAATATTTCACAATATGTAATATTTTCAAATAAAAGCTATATAAAGCTCAAGCCTTTGTTTTTTCCCTGAAAGAAGTAATTTCAGGCAATACATTTAAAGGCAGTAGGTATTGTGCCTAAATTAACTATGGAGGTCAAGAGACCTGTATGAAATTTCTCTTAATATGAAAATATGGATTTATGATTCTGTGAAAATAACGCTTGTGGTAGACAGCATGTTATCAAAGCAGCTTTGAAAGCTTATATAGTTACCTTCTCTGAATGTTCTGGCTACTTCTGGTCCTCCCTCATCTGGAAGAAAAAGCTGGTTTCAAAGTTAAATTTGCAAATTATTGTTACAAATCAAATATTCAATTTCTTTACTTTAAAAACTCTAGTACTGTGCAAAATTTTGCTTATTTACTTAAAGATTCAAGCTGCTTGTCCTGGAGATTTTAATTTTTGTGGAACTGATTATAGCAGATCCCAAATATCCAAGAAAAGAAACTCAAACAAAACTACAGCTAAAGGCTTTTTAACTTGTTTTTTAATTCTTTTGGAATACTTAATATTGTTTGATGTATAATGCATTTGGAAACATGCAATTAAAAGTTTTAACTTTTACTTTTGATTTACTGCTTTCAAAACTTAGCTCTAAAAGCCAGGTACCATAAGAGGAAGCACTGCAGCATTATCAGTTGGAGATTTTGCTGGGGCCATATTATGTTAACCTGCACTCCTAGGAATAATTCTGATCCACAGAAAAGTTCCTATTGAGTTCCTTGCTATTATTTTCATGAATATGCATGAATATTCACTATTTAGCCTCCAAATAGACAGCAGAAATTCCTTACTTTTTCCAGCAAGGAACAGAAAGCATTTTTAGTTCTGATGTTGATCAAAGCTATTTTACAGGACAAAACTTTTTTGGAACTAATTGTGTCAATCTAGGTCCCAGGATTTATAAACTTCTTCAGGAAGCAGTGCAATTTAGTCTCATGTAAAATTTCCTCTGAACCCAAGCAGAGTGTGGTGCAGAGACAGAGCAGGATGCTCGCGAGCCCCCAGGCCAGTGTGGACCCAGGTACACAGGTCCTCCATGCTCAGGACCCAGGGCACCAGTAACAGCTGGGATGAAAGCTGGCTTCCAATCCACAAACCTACAGGTGTCAAACAGTGAGGGCAATGGAAAGGCATGGGAGGTTGCTCAAGATCAGGCCTTTGTGATGCATGCTTTTGCTAGTATACAGTTGAAAAAATTAGTAGTTCTATCTGTTTTACCTGTGCCTTGATGCCTCTGGTCTATTTGCTGTGAAGTCATAGGCTTCACCTCTCCCCCCACAAAGAAGCAAGCTGGCAAGAAATTTTCCAGCAAACACAGAAAGTGTGACCCAGGAGTGGAGAGGGAGAATTGGTGAAAAGTCGTTTATATTATCTAAATCCAGGAGTTAAATCAGGATGGTCTGTTAAAGAGTTACCAAATCAACCAGCAAAGCTCTCCACCGATAGTTCTTTGAATTGCTGGAGTTGAAGCAAGTCTTTGAGAAGGTGCTGGGCAGGAAAGGGTTAATGTATTTTTTGGAACTGAGTGACACTGATGGCTCTATTTGTGGTGACAAAGAGAGTTATGGGTCTGATCCAAGGAAATCGTGAGCACTTTAAGCCGAGCAAGAGCCTGAAACTACACAAGGCACAGCAGACTACACCTTGTGTCATTTTGAAAAACTGTTGCCAAAAATAAAGCTTTGATAACTTTTCCCTTCAGAATTACCCTTTTTCGGGCCAAAAACTGTCTCACTAAAAAATTTTGGTCTAGATGTGTAACAAAGTTTTATTTAAAGAAGATGTGAAACTATTTAGAATGTAATTTGTAAGTTGTCCTATTTAAAACTTCGAAAAGAATTTAAAAATGCATTACTGATAAATACAAATTAGGGCTATTGAGACAATTTTGAATATTTCCTTAATTGTAAAAAAGGCAAGTTCAAGTTCAGAGCCCATTAATCATTGGTAAAGACAAATATTTAAACTAGAAAAAGTGCTTTTATACAGGTAACGTATCTATTACAAGGTATGAAAAGAGTTAGTCCACTTTAAAAAAGTACCTGCTCCACAAGTATTATGAGCCATGGAGTTGCTGATTTTACCCTTTATTAGCCTTTTCACAGTAGATAATGATACTTTAGTGTTTTCCTAGAAAAACTGCCCACCACATCCCACCCCCCTCACCCCCCCACTTCCAAAGGGTTAACCAGATTTTAATCCCAGATTTTTTTTTAAAAAAAAAAAAAGGTCTTTAACTGAACTGGAATCTAATGGTCACAGTTCAGTTGCCAGTGGCAGGGGTCTTTTGTGTAGCTCTCCCACTGACTGCACAGTCTCAGGTATCTTGTCTTTGCTGTGCTCTTACACCCTCAGCTGCACAACCCTACTATGAAAAGGACCAGCCCGAGGGGCCAGATGGGTAAGCAGGGACTAAGAGCTATCTTCTGAGAAGTTAAAATACTCTGCATTAAGCAGAAAATAACATTTTTATTATACTTTTTTCACCTAAGAAAACAGCCATAAACCAGTTTTCAAAAACCACAACTGAACCCTTAATGCATGCATGACTTGTGAAACGTCTTCATGGGGTCTGATCACAAAAGCCGCTTGGGGTATGGTCTGATGAAATCCCCTGAGGTCAGCAAGTGTTCAGTGATTAGCCCCCAGTGGTGTTAACTCTTTACAGCAGGTTTATGGCACACACCTTCCAGAGAAGTGACTGCAAAACACTTCCCATTCCTAGCACATACATTCAGTTCCCTACATATAAATGTACTCTGTGAAACTGGAGTTGGGTGGTACACAGCACTGACCCGTGGCAGAAAACTTCCAAACATTTTGAGGGGAAAGATCTCCACATTTTACTGACAAACTAAAGCCAAAGCTACTGATGCAAACACCTGCAGCTGCAATGATTTTAGCAATTTCTCTCACGTATGCCAGTAAGAATTCAGATCCACTGCATGTACTTATATCACTGAAATGCTGGCAAACTACCTGTATGAGTTACAGAGAGTGGGACCTCAGTCTGCCTGGGAAAGCATCATGACCTCCATTAGGACTGGAGCACAGAGATCTGCAATAAGCACTATGAGAAGCAGTAAGATGTACCTTGATTTTCAGATTTTGGGGGCTGAAATGTGGCTTTAAAACATTTAAACTTTAGTTTAAATAACTGTTTAAAACGTTATCACCTAACACTGTGAAGTCACTCTTTGCCAAGGGCCAACACACCACCTACACAGAGCCGCAGTCCAAGCCAGTAGAATGTTGTCTGTCTGCACTTTGCAGAACAATCAGTTTTCCCCTGGTTACAATGAACTACAGATGTATGCAAAATCTTGTCAAAGTTTGGGGTTTTTTTTACATTTCTGCATTCAGACATCTTCAACTTAGCTCAAATAGTTTTCTTCATACACACTCCCTCCTTCAAAAAAAATTTTGCAGTACAGTATATTTTCTCCACTTTTTTTTTGTATTAGGAAAGAGAAGATTTTACTAGCAGAAATTTTTCATATTATTTACTTTTTAGTCAGCATCTTGATACTAGTGTTTGAGGAAATGCTTAGCTGCCGAATTACATGCAATTTAGGTATTTATTTATAGAAGCTGAATCACAAAACCTGCACTTTCCCCCTTTCTAGCAGAATTCTGCCAGAGCCAGCCCCTCTGAATCCCCCCAAAACTCTAACAACTTCACTGGTTGCAGGTGAACCTCACTTTGCATCTGTTGTTAAGGAGGTGGGGAGGAAGCATGTCATTGTCATTAAAGTTATACAGAGAAGACCTGCTTACCTCAGTGTTAGTGCCCACTGATGAAAGTGTCTCCCCAGCCAGCACGTGGTTTTCTCTCTCATGGTAAAACAGAACCTATTTTTTAAAATGGATCCGACAGGTATTCTTACATTGCTTTTTTTTCAAAAGCAGTGCTAAGGTTAAGTATTTTGATTAAAGTATATGTTTTAAATAGGTTCCTTACCTTTGTTACCACTAGCACACAGAACTGCTAAAGGGAGCAGTTTTTACAAGTTCACTTGCATCTCACAGCCTGGAGTATCTGTGTGTTGGTGTACTTTGGTCATGTTGAACAGTGAAGCTGGACTGGCCAGCTTACTCTTCTGCCTCCTTGAGTTCCCAGGCTCCACGCAGCCCAGGGCAGCAAACTCCAAGTCACTAAAATGGCCTTCTGATACTACTTTTTACAAATCATTGAAACAGTTCTAACTAATCTTCATTGCAAATGTAAAAAATAATCTGTTTTAATCAAGGTAGTTGGACCTACTTTTAAACATTTTGTTGTTTATCATTATCTATTTCACCCTGTTTGTTCTTATCAAATGTCCCTTCCAAATATTAACAAGTGCTAAGACTACAGTGAGATGTGGCCCTATGGATTTTAATGCACATGTTGGAAACACTGCAAACCAGGTAAGTTCAGAAAGAAAAAATGGCCTTCTTTGGCAGAGACTATGTCAAGTGAGCTAAACACCAAAATACTGTTCAGTCTGAAAGAAAAACATATTTCCTTCTGCATTTAGGAGATACAAGTTAAGGCTGTGTTATTCTAAATGGGATAAAAGGGTTTCAAAGAGAAAGACATTCCTTCCTCTTTTCTGTCAGTTTAAGTCTTGAATGATTCCAGTGAAGTGACTGAGGTTACTTAGTCTTTATATCTCTGTAACTGAAGGTCGCTTACCAATACATCTCCTGGATAGTTTAATTGACAGACACGTCTTCTACTATTTGGTTCAACGTTTCTGTACCTCTGCTGTAGCCAAAAATATATTAATTGGGAACTAACACCTCCAAATTGGTCAAAGTCCTTCTGTCCCAGAAAGCAATGAATAGCTATATCAATGATTCACCCTGTCCTTCCAACAAATATTTATAATCATCTCCTTCCCAGCTCCCCAGATAGATACAGTGGATGGGATCTTCTGTGTTGATGGGTAAAGCCTTCCTGTTTTAGACAACCTTGCTATATAAACCCTTTCATTAAATAATCAAAATCCACAGCTAATTTGCTTGCCTGTTTCCACCACTCCCATGAGAAAACTTTTCCAGAAGTCTACACCTGTATTGGCTAAAGCCCTCCCCTAATTTTGAGCTTATATATTAGGGTCACAAATTGAAAGTACAAAATTAGGAAAAAAAATCAATAAAATCTCCAAAATAAAGCTGTACCCTTCTGTCTCAGGACATTATTAATGGGCGACTAAGTAAAATTATGTTGTAAGGAATGACTGCAAAAATGCCCCTTGCTCCAGCATGTATTTCCTACTTCGATGTTTTCCAAGCCATACTGACATCATTTACCTGGAGTCCTGCCTAGACTGACGCATGCAGTTTCTACTGTCATCAGTGAGAATTCCCATCATGTATCAGGGCCTCTGTACAGCCTTGTACTTCTGAGACTGCCAGTATGGCACAGTCAGGGTACCACTGGAAGTATGGGCACACTTTTCGTTGCCTGGTATGTGCCAGAACTCTCTTCTGACTCTAGAGCTGGGATGCTTGGGGACGGGACTCAAAGAGGGGACAAATCTCCAAACATCTGCACTGTAGATGACATGTTGATACCACTGCAGAGTTACTCTTAGAAGAGGAGGAGGAAATCTGGTATTGAACAAACTGAACAAGTGTATTGGGGTGCTCCAAAACAACAGACAGCATTGGAACTTTCTCCAAGTAATAGCTATCTCTCACATAGCCAGTAATGCTCTTTTCTTATAAAATTCCTTGGATATATCTAGGCCTCACTGCAGAAATTCAAAGGCATTGGTATGAACACCAGGATAAATGGGAAGAAAAAGGTGCTGGTGTGGCCTTGCACTCTATTGTTTTCTACACACAGAAAAGTAGTATGGCTCTTTGAGGTGATGGTAGGAAATGTTTAAGCCTTGATCCATTTCAATCAATTAGGTAAATGTATCTATCTCTTGCTATACCAACCAGAATATACAAACCTTTCTGACATAGATCAGGGACATCAGTGACAAGGAACAAGACATACCATTCAGAAATCAGATATTTAATGGCCACTAATCCTATCATAATAGTTACAAAATAATGTAATGATGAGCCTGAGTAAACAAAATATATGAACAAAAATGGCAAGGAAAAAAATGCAATTAGAGTCTTGGGCTTGATCCAACTCCCTTTTGCTGTGGGAGTCCTGATAGACTATTACCCCTATGTAATTAGAGGTTTAGGCTTAATCCAGTTCCCATTTCCTTTGTGGGAATTGGGATAGGCCCCTATGCCCTAATTTTCTGCTGTCTTGGCCCTTGTATATACAGCTCTGTATAAGCACCTGTTTCACCATGCTGGTACTCTGTACCATATTAGGAATGATGTTTCAAGACTCAGGTAAGAGAATAGTGCAAAATAGAGCATCAATACCTCTTTTGCACTCACTTTGCATGGACCTAAATTATTAAATGAAGCAATAAAAATTCAAGTCTTTATTTTTATTCAAGATGCTGGAGACTGAAATACTTTTATTTCTGTTACCATTAAAAAAAAATTCCTGGTTCTTTGGAAAACTATGTGAAATGCTCCTACTTCAGGAAGATTACTTCACTTAACAAATTAAGTAGACAGAAAAACTGATGAGTATAATCTCTCACTTTGGCTCACCAGACAGCTCAAAGTGCCTCTAAAACACTTACTAGGGATGCAATTTCCAAACTTGGCATCAAAAATCTAAAGGTTTGTATTTCTAAGCATAAGGCAAAAGCAAACAAAAAAAACCTCTCAAAACCAATCTTGGCCATATTCTGCACTCCCCTAAGAAAAAAAGGTCAGGTTTCTCATAGTGCTGTAATTTTGTTTGGGTTTTTTGGGGGGGGTTTGTTGTTGCTGTTGTTGTTTTTGTTTGATTGGTTGGGTTTTGGGGGGGTTTTTTTGTGAATGAGAGAAAATAGAATCAATTTTGTGCAAGAATATGGACATTATTATCTTGATAAATTAAAATACCTTTCATGTTGGCAATCATTACTAACCCTGATGTTGTCATAAGCACTCAGCGGTCAGCATTCTGTACACTAAGAATATGTTAAATATCTGCAAACTAGTAAAAGCAAACTTCCCTCATATACACCCTTCTGCACAGAGTTATTCACCTCTCCAGATCAGACCAAAGCAGGTTAACCATGTCTTCATGAATGCATGCATACACAGATCATGGACAAGCACAGCTCCTGACTCGTACATGTAGAACTCAAATGAACTCAAACATGTGCCTTGGCAAACACAGCTAAATGGATATGGTTATGACTCACACTGCCTTGGAAGAACTGGTAAAATGGATTGTATGTATGTCCAGACAGACACACAGAAAAATAAATGCAAAACACTTCATCAACACGCAGACACACATGGAGAGGACACACAGTTACACTCAGACAGCATATACATTATGAAGGCATTTGCATCCTGGCTACATAACCCCCCATTACTGTCTCTCTGCCCAAATCAGCCTGGAAATTTATCTGAGCTTGAACATCTTTTTTTTCTTTTTTTTCATAGAGAGACCATGTGCACATGTTTCAAAGCTAGTGACTACACTAAATGCATGCACACTTTAGTGTGTACATACCAGCACTCACACATATTCCAGAGAGAAATCCCTATTTTCCAGAAATAAAATCAGCTCTTTTCCCCTGCCAGGCTCTTTCTCTTTATAAGCTGCTGATGTCTTTCAGCAGTAAGTGGGAAGGGAGAAGCAAAAATATCAGCTATTAAATAATAACTACTTGGATTACATTTATAAAGATCATTTATCCCCACTTTACTTCTTGAAGTTTTATTTCAAAGTATGGTTTTCCATCTACAGCCTTGTCATGAAAGATCTGACTTTGAAATCTAAGCATGGAAGAGCAGAAATAATGAATCCTTTGGTTAGTACACATAAATTTGAGCTAAAGGAACTGTGCTGATGCCTTTCCTCTTGTTACTGATTCAGTGCCATACGTGCATATATCCCAATACAGGTAAAAATATTAAAAAACATTGGTTCCTGAGAAGCTAATATTCTAAATTAAACTAATCCCAAACATACCTTAGGGAGCATGAAGAAAAGGCAGGAATAAAGTAGGGATGCTTGAGCAGCGCAAGGGTGTTCTACAGAAGACAGCCAGTGGTTGCTGTTTGGTTCCACATAGTCCTCACCATTTTATTTTATCATCCTTTTCAATCTGTTATCATGGACATTTCACTGGTAGATCTCCTCTGAAAGGACTTGCAGAAGAAATCTGTTCTGAGGAATCTGCAGAAAAAGACAGTACCTGAATAGCAACATTAACTGAGAGTTGGTGTAATAATTTTGTGAATAGAGGCATCCAGGAGTCAGTGCGGAGATGAGGAGAATGAAAGGAGAGGACAAAGCAAGGAAAACAAGTTAGAGGAGCTAAGTTAAATTCTTTGCAAAGCGAGACTTATGGTGAAGATTGAGGTTATCAATGCCCTTTCTCCTCATGATGGTATAGAGGTCACATCAACATATTTTTCTCCGCAAGACATTGGAGCACTTATTGAAGGTCTCCTATGAAAAGTCTTCGTAATAGAAGACTGGTACCACTGGGGAGGTTATAAGCATTGCTGACCTTCTTATAATTACTAGTCAACACTCCAGCTGTTGTGGACGCTACTGGACAACCACAGTTAGTCTCACTGTAGTAGGACTGTACAGTCCCACAACAACTGGCTGCTTCTGTTCCAAAGGTAAACTGAAGGATAAGCCCAGACAGAGAAAGAGCTTGACAGGTGTAGTAATGGCACTCAGTTTTGACAATAGGTATGAACTCAGGGCTCACCACGTGTTATTGACAAAGCCACATCATAGAACTCTTTGAAGGTTTCTCATTTATTAAACAGGGAAAAAAGTTTTAGGTTTTTGTTGGAGCCTTTTTCTTACTTTTTTTTTTCTTCCCCATTTAAATGGGCTTATTCCTCAATTAACCTTGGTAAAATGTTTGGGGATCTCCAAGCTAGCAGCACTACATAAGTAACAAGAAACAGTCAGCAGGAGCTATAGTATTTAAAAAGAAAAATGCCCACACACATTTCACTGTCTAGCTCACAGTTTATACTAGTAAGTCTGTGTATGGGCTGGTACTCAGAGCTGTCAGTTAGTATCATTAGTCAATATAGATATATACTGTCCTATCTTAGTCAATATAGATGTATATTGTCCTCTCAGATGTATAAGTCAAGTTTCTTCTAACTCCCTTTATCACCGGTTATTAAAACCTGGTGCTTAAAGGAAATTACTTGTGAAAGCAGACAAGTTTTAGGGATTTCAATGATAAATCAACATTTTAATTGTATGTATGGATATTAAAAATAGATATACATGTGTAAATAAAAAGAAAACTTAGTGGATCATACTGACTGTCAACGAAGAAGGTTGTTGATAGCTTTTAAAATTTTAATAGAGCTTTTAAATATTAGCCTTTTCCAGCAGGATGCACTTGTGAGATGTACTGTCTGATACGCCCTTGGCCAGAATTATCCTTACACACATTGTGCAGTTCACACACATTATGCAGTGTGCTGTAAGCTGATTATTTTCTTGGCTGCAGCCCACCCTCTAAGCCTGGGCATTTCAGAGGAGAAGGAATTCCTGTACATATGTCATTTGCAAAGCACCACAAGATCCTCTGGGTTGAATGTACACTGATAGCTGTACACAAAAGGAGATACAAATAATAGAAGTGTTTTATTTCTGTAGCATTTGATTGGCTAAAAAGGGCTAATCTCAGAGAATTTAGTCTTCTTGAGCTGTGAAATAATTCCATGTATGTATGTGTGGTAGTACACGTTACAACACTTCCACAGTGTAAGTTTTGCTGTTGGAACTCCCTCACAAAATTTCTAGGTAAAATTATAAAGAAGATATATGGTGGAACAGACTGTAAAGCATAATTCTCACACTGCTTGGTTTGGGGAGTCTTTGAAATACCCTGGAGAAAACAGGGAGACATCTGCGTAGGATGTTCTCAGGAAGGGTTCAGCACAATCCTAGGGAATCACTGAAGATGCAAAGAGTTTTTCAGTCTTGGTCATTGCATTTAAAAAACAGATGAGCTAAGCAAGTCAAGGAATTACATTTCTGTTAAAATTGAAATCTTTCTAAGGTCCCTAAATTGTAGTTATATATTTTTGATGCTTCTTGAAGATATGTACATGCTCCTAATTTCAATCCTACTAACTTAGCAGTAAGGAAATTTGCATCAATATCTTCCTGTCTCGGTAATTTAATTCCCCTTTTAAAAATAAATTCAAATTAGCAACAATAAAAGAAAACACAAAAACTCCATTGAACTCAAGTAGTTACCATAAACAACTCCCCCAAACCAATCAGACACTGTGCAAAGTCATTGTTTGTTGAGGAAAGAAATCCTGAGAAAGGGGACCAGCCCCTGTTCTCACAAAAACCTATACTCTAAATCCCAGTGCCTGAAAGAAGAATGGGGGCAGAAGAAGGGGGGCACTTGATAACAGGACAAGGTGTACTAACACATCCCATGTGGGGAGAAGGGCTACGACAAAACGTGGAACATTTCAGGCCAGCAGCACTGACGTTACCAGAGTTGCTGGGAATGCTTTATTCAGTCTCATCACTGAACACTTTAAAAAAGAAGAAGCTGAATTGAGTCGTGACAGGCTTAAAGACACATGACTGCCTCCAAGCACAAATTTCTTACCAATTTCAGTAATCATTTTGTAATAAGTTTTGTCCCTCTTTTCAGTCTCTCTGACTTTCAGGTCATCATCTGCCTTCTGCATTGCAGTACAGGTCACCAATCTACAACAAACAAAACTCATTTTCTATTACTTGTTAGTTTTCATTTTTTTAATTACTGTGTACTAGAAAAGCTCTGATTTTGTTTTGGATAGCAAATCATTCAGAGGAAAGCTGAAATCCAAAAATATAAACAAAAACGTATATTTCAGGAAGAAGTTCAATGAAATATCTCTACTTCAGTTGGTTTATTTCTAAAGAAAATCTTAAGCTAGAAACAATTAATTTGCCCTTTTAACTATTATTTCTATAGCCAGACAGATGCAACTGAGAAATTATTTGTGAGGTACCTATTGCAGAATGTGGTTTTGCCGTATTTCCATTTCACTGGTCTTGAATGTGAAGGGTTTCAAAATTCTTTGTACTTTTTAACTGTACAAAATATAAAACCAAAATCTGTCGTATTACAAATTGCTTTTGGAATACTGTGATAGATGGGTAGACAACATAAAGTAATTTTAATGCTGTTGTACCATCAAATTATAATGGAGGGATACTGTTTTGACTATGCAAAGGCAGTCATTGTATACTTGAGAACCAGAAGAAATTTTAGTGAAATATGAAACTATTTTAGTAATATAGTGCTTTAGAAACTCAGTCTTAATTAGGCAATTGTAGAAAAATAAACAGCTGTGTCAGGAAATTATATTACCCCCCCAACCCAGAAAAGGAACACATGAAGAGCTCCATGTCTATACATGATGGGATCTGTTTTCCAGTCACTACTGAAATGAGGCTGAAATTGCACAAATAACCTTGTAAGGAACACATTTGAAGTAGCTATGCCAGCTAAGCTACCAATCTGAAATCAGTCCATGCGCATATGGACCACAAGTTGCAAGCACTATTCATGTATCCTGCATGAAATGAATCTGTCAGTCTCAATTCATGTCCCATGTCTACATCACAAACACACACCCTTATAAATGACCTTTCTTGTTGGGAATTTCAGCAAAGACATAAAAGGAAGAAGACGACACAGGAAACAAACCTCCTTTGAACCTCTAAAGCATGTCACAGATGAGCAGCATGGCAGAACTGATTCTCAGGGCCAATGAGAAGGGAATGTTGCCGGAATGGGCCCTCGTAAATCTTGTAACTGCAGCAGATCATAAATCACGAGCTATGAACTGTTCTGGATCTACCTGTGGTCTGCAGAGGAGTTTAAACTAATGCCTGCCAATAACCGCATTTTCAAATATGTACTAGGATCCCTGATGCTAATGCGTAACAGCCTTCAGAAGTGAATTTTGGTTCAAAGTTCAAATTGCAATCCATCTTTTTTAACATATCCAAGCATAAAAATTTGAAATTTTGTTTAAAAAAAGCCATCTAGCTGCAAATTTCAGATTGGGACCAAGCCACTCATACAGATTTGGGGTTTTATTCAAATTGTGTCACAGCTCTGGGGTTACATTTCTGCTGTTTGGGGAACTGGGGGGTCTGCACATCTAGACAGACTTCTTCCAATAAGAAATACCAGAAGTTCAAAAATATCAGAAGGCGTCTAAATATTTGTAAGTAGAGTCATGTGTTTTGGGTTGTGAGCTGGCAAGATATTTCCTGCAATGCATTTAAGTGATTTGTCTTCTTTTTTTCCAAAATGTCAATGAGCAGATATATTTTTCACAAATTACTGAAGGAGTAATTGCCAACATACTTCTGCCCATGAGATTGCTCACAAGCTACTCACCAAAATGACTGGTTTAGGTATTTTAGGAATTCACCACTCATAGATTAGTATTTATAGTGGGTTGTTGGTCACACAAATCACCTGACATCTGTTTTTTACCCTTGGCTGGTAAACTTACAACCCATCAAAGGCTTCCCTAAGAACTGCACACAAACTTCCAGTTCAGGCATTCATATGGATACAGAAATGCATCATTGCATGTGACAGTTTTTCCACAGAATATCATCTAATGAATGTTTGTGGAAAGTGAAGGAATTGCCTCAATTACCATCAAAACAAATAGTTATATTCAAACAAAAGTTCACATTTTTTTTCCAACAGTCATCAGTCTTTATGTACTAACCTCCATTGACAGAATACATTTCCAGATTTTACAAATGAATAGACCATTTGTTAAAACTACTCTAAAATTCTCAGTTTAGAACATAATAATCCCAGTGCTGTATATGCAGTAGTCCTTCTATCCACAGAAGCCCTATACATACAGCATAAGAAATAACAATGACTACTACTTAATACCATTTGAAATGTATCAGAATTTGGTTCCATCTGCCTTGTGCATGCCCCCCTTCAAGAATGTGTTTGTTAATCTCAATACGTTGTGAACTCAATGCCATACCTTCTAACTTTCCCACAGGTTTCCCATTGATTTAATCATATAGTGACGTCCACACTACTGGAGGATCCTCCATAAAAATATAGCACAGCTTTCTGAATAGTCCCCAAACAACAAAATCCAGTTCACTTTGCTAACTCATTGAAATAAGCAGACTAGCTCCCATGAGTTAAGCAAACAGCATTTGTCCCACAGAATATTTCACTCAACTATCAGTCTAACAGAAAGCCTCAGAATAGCAAAAATACCTAAGATATTTTGTTTACGTATCCAAGATAGCGCTAGGAATAGATACACTCATTTGAGAATGTAGACACAACCTTAACAGACTACAATGAATCTCCATGGTCCTGTATCATCACTGATTTGCCCAGGACATACCAGCATTTAATTAAAATATTGTCTTTTATTTCAGATTTTGACCTGTAGATTTGTAAAATATTATTAACAAGAAATTTAAAGTCTTCTCAGTTAACAAAATAATCACCAGAAGGAAACCTCTTCCCCTTGGCTAACACTGTGCCTCCTAGACCACAGCTGACAAATGAGTCAGTGAGCAGAAGCCCAGTTAACATGCCTGGCCAAATTCAACCAGAGCTTCCATCAGGCTCCACAGGATGTTTCAGAATGAAGATGTACCTTGAAAGATTATACTGGAACAAAATAATTCTGGTGATCTTCTGAAGAGCCTACAAGGGATCAAAGCAATCTGAATGCTCAAATCAAGAACTTTTGACCAAGTGCATCCTTTCAGTAGGACCTCCATTACAGGTTTTCTGTGGATCGTGGCAGCAAACTACGAGTTATAAAAAAATACCTGAGAAGGTATTAAGTGATTTATTATCTGCCTTCAATACCTTGGGGCTTTAGCAAGGGTTTTATAATAGATAATGTCCTTTGTGGTGGCATTAGAGTTTCTGGCAACAGTGGCACTGGAACTATGGCGAATGTGGCACAGGAATAAAAACAGCAATGCCTTTCTGGCCGTACTGGTCACTCTCCCAGTGCACATCCTTGCTGCCCGACTACATTACAAAAGAAGCTGACATTTATTAATTAAATAATATTTATAGAATCCCTTTCCCTATCCTTGGGGAAATACAAGTTCAAACACAATCAAATACAATCACAACAGCAAACTATTAAACAGATGAAAATAGTAAGCCATTCCAGCATTCATCAGAATAAAATCTCATGTTTAAGTGAGAAGACAAAGGGATTGACAAAGAGAAGGAACTACAGCCCTTGTAAAAAGGATCAACCCTTCCATCTTCTTACTGTGGCAAAGGCACCCACAATTCACCTGCAAGACTGCTGGCTACACCTTCTCTGAAACATGAAATGGTGCCAGGGACACTACTGTTGGCATCTCTTCTCCAGTTTCTCGAAGATCCCTGGCATGGCTGAGGCCAGGACCAACCAGCACTCTCTCAAACAGCTTCTGAGTGAGGGCTGAAAGCTACCACGAGCCAGGGACTGTTCTCAAGAGACATTTTGCATATGGCTGTCCTGTCTTGGGAGATCAAGACAGCTTAGTAGTATGGATACTGGATGTATTGTGCCAGTTGACCTCAGTGCCAGAGAATGGTCCAGGATGCATATAATTCACTAGCATGGACACAGTCAGTGATGTGAGCCTTCAAGATACATGGTGCCAGGTCTGAAGTGTCTCTCAGTGAGCTGCCAGTTTCCTTTTCTTTAAGGATTTTAAAGCTATATCCCTAGGGTTTGAAAGAATGCAGGGAGATAGGTGCACACTCTGTGGCAACTTTAATCTCCTAGATGGCTTTTGAAAATAACTGTATGTTCATAGTTCCTTTCTCTGCCAATCTGATAACATCAGCACAGCTCCCAGACTGCAAATGTTTCATGGCTTGGCACCACGAGCAGCCCAAACTCTGTGTATACAACTAGTAAAGACAGTGATACAGTTCTAGGGAAGCTGGGGATGGGTGGTGAAAGAGAGTTTCAGAAAATGCGTTTTCCGTGCCCTTGTTGGTGGCCAGAAGCCCTCCAAGTTTTACAGTTTCCCACCATTACCCTAGCAGGCTTCTTCCCCCTCCTCAATAAACCCTTGATGCTGAGAAGAGCTTTTGTCCCTAGAAGGCCTAACAAAACTGAGATGGCTGGAGGCCATTGCTGAGTGACTTTGGGTACTCTGTTTCTGCAGCACTGACAAAGACAGGGAAAAGAAGATGTAGAAATGCATATAGGATTGGGGTGAGCTATGTACCACTGGGATTTCCTAATCGTCCCTGCAAAGGAATCATTAATAAACAATATAGACATTTAAGACATAATTTCCATCCACTGGAGCAAAAAAGCATGCAGACAGGACAAGAGGAAGTATTTTTCAAGGCTGACATTTCTCTGATTTTACCCAAGAACAGAACCTCTGTAAGAGCAAGTACATGTGAAAGCAGAGAAAATCAGAAGCAAGGCACAAGCCTTCCCTTGCCATGGGGACAGGCCACCATAACCAAGTAAGTGTCCAATTTCTGAATTTCTAAAACAGTATATGGAAAATACGAAGTTTGACTTATTTTGATTCACTCATGATAAAACATGTACAAATAACTGTGCCCATTTGTAGGCACCTTATTTGAATGTTTACATGAGATAAAGAAATACATACTATGCTTATATTACTAACTAAGCTGTTTTACACATATATATCCAGATGTTCCTTATGGCTTGTACTTTGCAAGTGTATTTGATAGAAGAAGATGGAAGAGAAGGCAACAATTCATGTTGAAAAGACAAATAAGTCTCTGCAAGTAACCATGTCGGTCAAAAAAGTGACACTTTGCTGCTCTGTTAGGGGGGACAAAGAAAGAAGTGTTACCCATGAACAGTTACCAAATGCAGGATGCATATAATTCACTAGCATGGACACAGCCAGTGATGTGAGCCTTCAAGATACATGGTGCCAGGTCTGAAGTGTCTCCCTTATGGAGAGTTACGGTATACCTCAGATCTCCTGCCCAGGGAAGTACCTCTGTATTATAAAGGTTTAGTCATAATACACTATAAATATTTATTCTAAAGCAAAGATGCCAGTTGAGTCAGTTGTAACCAGACTAGCGATTTCTGTAATATTTAACCACTGATGACCCTGCTTGGGTTTTTGGAATACCTTTTGTTCCTGTGATGCTGCTACTTTTTTCAAGGTGGGCAAAACTCTGCAGTGAGATCAAAGTGATTATGGGAGACGTTCTCAACAACAAGCAGGGGACCAGGAAGGAAACTGCAAGCTCAAGCAGCAAGTATGACCACTAAATCTAGTAGAGACTGACTAGGGAGTGAGGTAAGGCCTGACAAAGATGGCAACCAGACAAACTCCATGATGGACACCACCATGTCATGCAGTATAAAACTAGCAGGCAGCAAGTATGATTTCCATCACCTAGCATCCAAACCTGTGTTTAATCTAATGAATAACAAAAGCCTGTGTTAGGAGTTTTTAAGAAAGAACAGGAAAAGGAAAACAATGAGCTCATGCCTTCTGACCTTGCTTGTTTTTAGCTTGGTTTCCTATAGCAACAAGCCTTGTGATCATGCTGTGTGTGTGCATGTGTGTGTACATGTGCATGGACAAGACACACAGAAAGTGACCATAAGGGTGGTCAATAACTGCTGAATGTGCTGGTAGTCTGTACTCAGTCCTGGTACTTAAATACAGGTCTCAATGGTAACTGAGTTTGCACAAGTTTTGTGGAAACAAGTGGCCAGCAAGACTTACAGAGACATGTAAATGTCCCAGGTTGGATGAAAAGGCTGCACTGTGACAGCGTGCCTTATTAGGCACCAGAGAATCCACACAGGAGAGGGCAGCTATGAATGGCCCAACTGCAGGAAAAGCATCCATCAGAATTTACAGCAAGGCATGAAACAATGCCAGGAAACCAGCTTTGTCAACTCTGGTGCTACTGTACATAAGACACTCAGGCAACATTTCTTTTCCTATTTTTCCTGGTGAAAGGTAACAGGGACATCCCCATTGCTGGTCTTCAAGAATCTGATCCTGATTAACAACAGGGAGACAACAACTTTCAATTTGGAATTTTTTTAGACTGTGAATGTCAATAGCCTCATAAATGAAATGTCTTGCAGGACAAGTAAGAATCAAAGATTTGATGATTGTCTTCTGAAACAAAGGGCTAAGAAACATCATAGGCAGCTTAGCTGGGTCCTCTAAAGACATCTGAGAAAAAAAACAAGTGTTGACTTGTTGATATTGTTAAGTGTCTGCCAGATAAATGACAGTTAATTTCTGGTCAGTGTGGTTCTGGAAGACCCACCAGAGCCTTTCCACTTATCCTTGTACACAGCTTTCTGACACAACAGGCTGCCTTCTTTCTTCTGCTCAAGAATTTTTAAAAATGGAGAGAGACCAAATCACTATTCCAGACAGGACCCTTCAGAAACGATCAGAAACCAGGATATTCAGATGGTATCACCAAGCTACACTCATAAAAGAAGTGAAAGTGAATAAATAAATGTGTGTATGCCAATCTCCCCAAACTGATAACCAGCTGCCTAGGATCAGTCTACCCAAAACTGTGCCTGCTTGTTGAAGCCTCCATTTTGCTTAAATATGTTTAATGTAGATACTACATACCATTTGAAAAAGAGATGTCTGTCCAGGTTTATACTGGAAAGCTGGGGGACCCTGGAGGAGGATCTGGAAGTCCTGCTTACTAATGCTCTGTTTGAATCACAGAACCTAGCAATGCATTTGGGCTAGTCATATTTACAGGACAGAGGAGCAAAGCCATTACACAGCAGTTTGAAGAGGGCATGATAGCCAGTATTTCTGTCACTCATTTTAGCAGACAGTCTTCTGTAGTATGAAGTTCTGCATATGAGTAAATTCCCTCTTCCCTGTAAAAGCCAAAATTGCCATTTGTCATTGCTATGTACAGTTCAATAGCTATCGTGTTTAACTCCAAAGAGACTGCTCTCTATGCCTGATGAAATCATCTCTCTATACACTGGCAGATCAATTTGGGATCCTCTGATCTGGAAGTCACTCCAGAGTCATCTGAAAATAGTCTTTTTGGTTTGGTTCCAAGTCAGATGTGAGATGTTAAAATCTTCCCTCTCGATGCCATCAGGCAATATATGTCTGAGCGCAGAATTTGACTCTCAGAGTTTTTCTTAATTTCACTACTGCAAAACCAGTATTTTTAAAAAACTTAATTGCCATTTCCTAGGTAGATATATTTGTCATATTTGTAGGCATGGCTTCTAAAACATTGATTTGTCGTGTTTCCTTATTTACCATTGACTATATCCACAGATCCCTTTTCTCTCATTGCACAGGCTTCTGACTACATTATAAATATTCTCCAAGTTGTGAAATACTCTTTTTATGTACCTCTCTCCTTCTGCTTTTACACCATACCCCTCACCTCTAAAACTGATACTGATCCCATTAAATTAAGTAAGAGCAGTATCAAGAACCAGGCAAGTAGCTTTTTCTTAGATGGTTTTTAATTTGTGGCTGCAGTTTGGAAGGGGTGTGGTGAAGGGGAAAAAAAGGCCTAACTAACCAAAACAAATTTCTTAGTGAAAAAACACAGCAGTCGTTAACAACTTTTATATAAAACCCAAAAGGCTGTTAATCTTATAGAATCTTCTAAAAGCCTTTTGATCCCCGACAAATTTTAGAAAATGATTCCTGCTTTTGCAAATTTTTCAACCAGGTATCATCAGATGGGAAGATTTTTAGATGTTTGAATGGTACCTAAAATTTAACTAAATCAGGACCAAAAGTTTCAACAATCACAATGATTAGATTTGATTAAGATATCAGGTATTTAGGTTAATTTTATTTTAGGTTATCAAATCAGGCAAACAGCTTCATTTGTGTCATGTGTCCCAAAGAGTCCGTTTCATTAAATATACTGTCATATTTCTTGATGATCCTGGCAGGCATGTGTAATTAAAAATAAAACTTGGTATCTGTAGCCCTTCCCTATCATCTCCTCCATCCAAATATCTGCAGGTCCCAAGCCTGCAAACACATACTTGTTTGAGGAGCCCTGCTGGATTAGACTACTAACAAAATTAGACTTACTCATACGTACAGAAGTGTTTATAGCCTCAGACCTGAACCCCCAAGCCTGCAAGAAAGACTAACCCAAATACTGACTGCTCAAAACAAGACAGCTTTAGTATAGAGTATTTAGTGTTTTGGGTAATGAAGGTAAAGTTACAGAGGGGAAATTCTCACTTGAAAGGCAAGATATTTCTCAGGAAAATATTAGTAATGTATGTAGAAATAGAGGATTAGAATCCTACAGAAATGAAAACCTATTTCATATACTGTCCAGAAAAAACAGCAAGTAAAATATCAAATAAAAAGCAATAATTGGGATGGTCAACAATAAGTGACAAGTAAATAAATTGTTAATCAGTAGTTTAAATGGAGGGGAAAATAAAAATCCAGCCTTTGTTCTCAACAGCAAAATGTTTTTATATTTTTAACTTCAAAATTAAAGAGAAAAATATGACTGTTACCGTGGAGTAAATACCAAAAGAGGATTAACATTTATTTTTAATATTCATATTTACTTAATAACATATATATTAACAGATGAGACTGGTAAAATGGCAGTATGCTGCTCTGACAGTTGGTTTTTTTTTTTCTGACCCAAGCTTGTTTAACATTTAGTTTCCACTACTACCACAATGGAATTATTTTCCTTCCTATTCGGGGTTACATTCATATAAAAAAAATCATCCTAAACCTGCTTTTTTAGTTGTGAATGTGCAGAAGAACTTTTGTTTGCACATGACTGAGCCAAAACCTGCTTCCTTTCTGTATCTGAATTGACCGTATGAAGCCAATGGGCTAGGTCCTGCTTACATGTCACAGCAGCAGATTCATGGGATGGGGCAATATAGATTTGACTGTTACCTAAACACGCAATTAGTTTTTGTTTTATTAGCTGTAGCAGCCATTATGCACTTTATATATCAATAGCCCCCTGATTAGCTGCAGCAAGAACAACAGAGTAGAGGTTTAATTTTTTTTTTGTTTATTCTCAGCTTCATTGTAAATTTGAATTTTTTTTTTTCCCAAAGAATGCAAAGGAATAATACTCTGGCTAATTTTTAATGCAAGTTTCTGCTCTGGCCACTCAGATAAATCCTTTCATTTACTGGAAACAAGACTGTGGTAAATGTACAAAAAGTGAGTTACATTAGGCCTTAACACACACGGGCTTGGAAACTGTATCATGCCTAACAGACATACTTATCTTTCACCCCCCTACAAAGCATTCTCGTGCTTCCATGTTGGACCCTTGAATAAGCAAATACAAAGTAAAACTTTCATTACAGCTTACTCATACTAGGCAAATGTGCTTCTAAAGCAACTACTTAAAAACATCTTCAAGGTCTCCATTACAAAACTGCCTAACTTTAGAATAAATAAAAAAAAAGCTGTTAAAATATTCCTTCAAGTAAGAGGTCAAGCCTGCATTCATCATGCAGCCAGAACTCCTAATTTCAAAAAGAGCCCCCTAGTACTTTCGATATCTTTTTGATCTTTAACTTTTCTTTTTAGCATACACTTTGCTTCATTTTTGCTCGTCCTCGCTCGCCAAATTAGCTCAGCCCTTGACACAACAGGCACTGAGGCTGGCTGCTGGCTCAGCTGACCAGTATTGGCCACCACAGCTCCAAGGGACTTCACACATGTTACACACGTGCCTGTTTACAAGACTAAAACCCTCTAAAGTTAAAAACTGTCTGGGACAAAAGATCAGACCCACATATATTCCATTTTTCTTTTGACCCAGATTTTCTAACAGGCTGAGCTGCTGTTGTGGCAGGGCGGTGGGTAGACCAGCAGAGCACTCTCTGGTGCCAGAGCTGCAGGTGGCCCCAGCAGGATGGTGCATGTCCCCTCTCCTGCCCACTCACCCAGTCTGACACACTGCCACAGCCTCACATGTCTGCTGGACTAAGAGAGTGGAGGACTGGCTGCACACATGGGTTTCACCCTAGGCTGATGCTTATAGCCTCAGACCCGAACCCCCAAGCTTGCAAGAAAGACTAACCTGAATACTGACTGTTCAAAATAAGACAACTTCAGTTTAGAGTATTTAGTGTTTTGGGTAATGAAGGTAAAGTTACAGAGGGGAAATTCTCATTTGAAATGCCAAATGCTCACATTTCATCGTGCTCTATTAGCACAATTTGCATTGTTCAGAATGCCGTTAGATCCAAAATCTTCTATTCCCTCCACTGAATTTCTATTACTCAAATTACATACTGTTCAGGGCTGCTAGAAATAACAGAAAGCAAGCTGACTTGTTTCCTTCTTGACACCTTTTCCCAAAACTCCGTTAGACCTAACTGTGGTTACCTTTTGGATACCAGAAAGCAGTACCTCATTTATTCTTAAAACTGATAAAGAAATAAGTGCTGTATAGTTTGGGGACCATCTATAATGTTAGAAAACAATGGCCTGAAATTTCAAACTTGCTTGTCTGAGGTTAGGCTCCTAAACTAGGCAGCAGGAAAGGCAAGCCGATACAAAAAAGCATTGTAAATCAAAGAACAATTATTTAATGTAATGCCTATGTTACATACAGATACTACAGCCACCTATGAAAGAAAACACTATTTTTAGCTCCATAATTAAGCAAGTGGACTTGGTTAGGAAAATTTGGATAATGAAATTAGCAGGTATTGGCCCATATTTGCTTTACCACTATGGAGTGGGGAAAAAAAAATCTCTTCTGATGTGTTAGACACTTCAGATATGTGTTCTTAAGTTCTCAGTCCTTGTGCCAGAGACATTACAGTCTGTTTCCAAATAAAAATCGTGACATGAAGTGATCACCAAAATAATTTTGACCTTCAAGGACAAATTAAAATGGAAAAAACCAGCAAAAATTCATCTGCCATTTTCCCCATTGAAGGTTAGATGATGGCTGTCTCCCAGATATAAAAAAAATAAATACTTGAGCATAAAGAGGAGACCACTGCAACACAACTCTTCCCATGTACTAATTCATGGACATGTGCCTACCTAATACATGCACAAAGCCACAGTAAAACTACACAAAACATATGGGGTTTTTCTATATGATGATACATGAATAAAATTTACATAGCTACACATGCACACACACACACGGAGAAATCCTGACAGCTGTTACCCTCAAATAAACAAGGCTACTGAAGGGACTGATACAATTCCTATTCGGTTAAAAAAAAGCCCTTAATTTCAGTGGGATTTGGATCAGATTTGGTTAAACTTGGTAAGGACTAGGTATGCACTTTATAGACGGGTATGTTCAAACATATTTTCAAAGCAACTCTTTGTGAAATCCCTCTCCAACATAGCTGTTTCACTGTATGGGAGAACTATACTGCAGTTTCATGAACAAATTAAAATTCTATTATTCTAACCAAATGCCTTAAAAACAAATGACCTAGGGACAGATTAATTTGATTCTATTTGTTATTTTAAGTTGCTATATTTTTCCTGTATTTTTAATGCACTTATGCCTACATACATGCCCATATACCTAGTCCTCCACATACAGAGTTCTATTCTACCAGTTCAAGTCTATACAAGAAATTCCTCTAAAAGGAATGAGCCAAAAGACTTATTTAGTTAATAAGAGTGAAAAGCAATGACCATTATTTAATTGAGACAATGTTAGCTAAAATTTCATCTACAGCATATGGGGAATACAGGGGGACATGCATATGTGGTACCAGTGGGTTACATGGGTGTTAGACAATGTGGGGGCTGGGAGTGGACAGACTGTGGACTTTTATACATCAGAACACCCAAATTAATCTGAAAAGACAAAGATTAAATGCAATGTTACTTTATGCACAATGTTTTCTTCCATTTCAACGTCATCAGATTTTTCTGATTGTTTTTCTAAGATTGTTTTTCTTGCATGTAATATCTGCTTTTTAAATTTGCGCAGCAATTAAAATACCCAAACCATGACATTCTACTGTACATAAATATATATAAACTGAAAAAAATAAACAAAAGGGATGAATATGCCTCAAAATAAGAGGTCAAATAACTTCAGAATAAGAAATTATCACTCTTGAACAAGGACTTTTTGTATACGAGTCTAAAGGAGTTTTACTAATGGCCTCACTGTAGGAGCAGAACTGACTCCATAATCTCACAAACCATATGGGAAAGTAAATGAAGGTGTTATGCAAAAAGATATAGTATAGCAGGTTACAAGAGTTTCTGCAGTCATGTTCATTTAGGAATCTGTAAACCTATTGGCATGACAGTACTTGGTAACATTTTGTTTACTGAGTGCTATACTGCAGGATCTCCATTCTCAAATTGGGAGCTGCATTATACATATATTTTTTAAGCCCATTATCTTGAGAAAGGCTTAGTATGACTGTGAATAATCAGAGAAGGAAACAAGCAAGGTAGAAATGGTTTGTGTGATATAAGTTTGGAAAGTCTCTGTTCAGTTGCCAGGCAATAATTGTTAGTGTTATAAAAAAAAATTAAAATTAAAAAATTAAAAATAATGGATAAAAGAAAATACCCCTACTCTTTTATTTTGACAACCTAATCAGAAAGGACCTAGAAACCAAAATATTCCTCTCGGGCTTTGAATAGTCCCTCTGCCCTGGAGTAGACGTAGCATGGGGCAGTGAATTAATAAAGCCAGAATATCTATTGCTAATAGGTTTACCAAGCATGGGAACAGATAGCCAGTAACACAATGCCAAAACTACATCCTATGGAAACTGTTCAAACTGACAAAAAAATAGACATTCAGAGACCAGGATCCTTCAGGGAGGCTGTAAGGTCTTTATCCCACTTCTGTAACTGGACAATTAAAAGTAAAGCAAAATTCAGCAAGAGCTTGATTTTCAACACAAGCAAGATATTTTTACCCATTGTGAAAAGGATGAGAAAAAAAACCTCAGATGCAGTAGTGCAAAACAAAAGGCCTTTCCCTGCAAGCATCTGTGTCTCTTTGCAGCATTTACTGCTGTGAGAAGCCCTGTTGTGGTCAGGCTAAGTCCTGTTAGAAGTCTGCTTGGAAGAGGAAAGCCCTTGCTGGATCAGGATGTAGTTACTTTTCTCAAGAAACAGCTGCTGGGTTTGCAACCTACGTACCAAGCTTTGAATTGCAACAGACTGCTGGTGAATGCAAACAGCCAGAAAATATTTTCTTGACTAAATAGTTAAAATTGGTATTAAAAAAAACACCTGAGTGGAAATTGCAGAAATGCAGGCAGTCACTGGTCAATAAACATTATTTTTTAAAATGTCCTCGACTCCATGAACTGTGATATAATAAAATAATCTGCCCTGTACTTCAGCATAATTAATACTGAATAGGCCTTTAAAAAGTTAGTAAATATTTATGAAATGAACTATAATTTTCTCAGTGTACATTAAAGCCTCTGGATCAGTAAACCATCTTCAATTTTTTGCAAAACTTATACCTAGCAAGAAAGGGATCACATTTTGCCTTTATTACTTCTACTATGGACTTGCATGTACCTGTATTTGAAGATATGTCCACGTGTGCACATACACATCTGTCCATGCACATACAAAGATTTATATAGTCACAAGTACTGGGTAAGAAAAACTAAAGAAGAAGTAAAAAATGTACCTTGTATAATTGTTATAATAAGTTAAAATTATTACATAAATTTAAAATTATTATGTAAAAATGTCATGGTTCCTGATATTCTTTTTTTTTAAAAGCAAAAGCAGAAAGCACTTGGAGAAACTAAAAAAAAAAAAACAAATAAACAAGGGGAAATCCTGATTTCCCATTTTATAGGCTCTTTATTCTTGCATTTCATTCAGTTTGGCCAGTAAAAAGTAACCCAACAACCTTGAAGATCAATTGTTTATCTTCCTGTTCTAGCCATATTGCCTCCTTGCTTTCATGTACTAACAAAAAGCAGTTGCTTTTGGTTTTTAATGTTAACTATAAAGTTTTTTAATTTAATTTAAACCCAAAAGATGGTTGAGGTTTTTTTTTTTTTTTCCTTTTCACAAATGTACTTCTCTATTTTTTTTTAAAGAAAAACATATGACTTTAAAAATTCATTGTCATAGGTCCTTCAAGACTACTTCGAGGGTCACTTTTCAACATAATGTTCCTTATACTGCAAGCCTGATGAGCAGAGCTCCCAAATGTTTCAGCTGCGTGACTCGGCACTCTGGCTTTTTAAGTCACGCTTTACACAAGTCCTTCAACCTCTTAATAAAGCCCAGAGATGAAGGTGTGGGAGGCATGCCAGTATATGGACTCAAACAGTTCAGTGTAGAAATCAGTAGTGTAAAGTTGGGGGGTTTCCTCTTCCTCCTGTTTTTCTTAGTTTGGTTCAGTTAGGTTGGCCTTTTGGTACAACTGCGTGAAAAAAACATATGCACGTGAACATACACACAGAGTTAATTATGAAACTCCACATAAAAATGTGTAATACATGTCAATAAATCCTATTTTTGTGTAATGCATTCTTCCTTCCCATCCTTTCTTGCCTCAACTTGTCATAAAGCAGGGAGCATGTGCTCCCCTCTATGCCTTGTAACTTCCATCATCATCTGCAACATACTGCAAATAGATAATTCCTTTCTAAACTGCCTGTAAAGTCCACATCAACTCTGTGGAGCACACACCACTCTAATTTACCTACAAAGCAATTAAGGTGAGGAACCCTAACACCAAACTCAGCAGGTGAGGGGAAGGTTTCTCACACTTACATTGACAGGCCCTGATGCCTGTGCACTCTGCATCCATGATGAACATTGTAAACGCCAAGTGCCCAAAAACAGTGGCCAAGCCAGCTACTGATCACATCTGCTGAACTGGCTGCTCAGGCTCACTCCTCTGCCTTCTGGCCTGACTCGCAATTTTCACCTCCTGTGTTCACCAGGAGCACTCATCTTGTGTGCATTGTGGGAAACAAGGTGGGAGGAGCAGTGTAGCAGGGGAAGCAGCTGAGGGCCCTTTCCAGGAACAGGTGTCCATGGAGGTGGGTGAATCTGGGAGACACAATGGAAGGAAAATAGAGAGACAGTGTGCATGTGCCTGAGTCAGGACAAAGAAGAAGAAGGAACAATAAAATAAAAATAAGGGAAGACTAGGAATTTATTTTTTTTTTAAAAGGAGGGAGGATTGAAAGAGGAAAAATGAGAACTGTCTTGCCACGTTCCCACCATGAGCTGCGTTTAGTCATTTCTCTACCTGTGCCATACCATGCCTCCCCAGCACATGTTCCTGTGAGGGTAAGGAGAGTGGCTGAGAAGTGTTGCTTTGATGAGGGTGAGTCTGGAACCAACAGTGGACAGATCTTTTTAAAAAGCCTACCTGTCACTCTGCTAATTTGTTTCTTTTTTTGGCTTCATAAATCCTGATTTGGAAGGAAAAGAGAGTTATCAAATATATTGTCAGAAAACAACACCCCCCCAAAGTCATGTCGTCTGTCCCTCTCTTTCTACGTCGAGAAGAAATCCAATTTCTTTTCCAACCACGAATTACGCCTAGCCTTATGCTTGGGACACATGGGCTGGAGACTCTCTGAGGAGCAAGAGGCCACAGGAGCGGGTCTATGACAAAGGCTAAGAACTGTGCCCAGGCAGGGAAGCCCTCACTGCACCATCCTTGCACTGGAGATGGACCAACAAACAGCAAATTAGCAATGAGTATATGTTCACATCAAAACTGGCAAAAGTATTGGCACAGCCAGGAACTTCTAACAGGTATGTTAGGATTTTTCACATTTTCTTAACAGACAAATAGGTCTTCTCTTAAATCACTGGCCATTTTTATTGTGACAAAACAGAGGATGTGAACACATGCTGAAAAAATAACTAAAACAATATAATTAAAGGTATTTAGAAAAGAAACCAGAAAGTGATAGAGAGAGACCTGGTATCAGCTCGCCGCTAAGGACAAGGGCAGCTACGCCAGACATGCAGAATTTTATTGAGTCACCCAGCCAGACCTACCAGAAGAGAAAGACAAAGGCATTGAGATGTTTCTGTGTTGGCTTTTGTGTCTTTCTTTGGGTGTTTGCAGCTCAGGGTACTTCTGTTAAATTAACACCGCTGACTATGTATTCTATATATTGCTATATATTGAAGTTAAATAATTGATAGTGTCATGGCTGCTGGACACGTCTCCCCAGCCCTTCTCCTAATTAACTGGCCTTTTTTGTCTTTATTCCTCTCCCAGGAAATGCTGATGTTTTTTCCGGAGTGGACACTGTGTGCCATCCACTCAGTGCAAGATCAAATGCCCTCTCTTCTAGGCCACTTCCTCCTTTCCCTCCTGCTTGCAGTGAGGGTGGACACTAGCACAGGCTGACTTACATCTATACAGCTGGGACTATGCTGTGATGAGTTGAACAACAGCACGTTTTCCCAGTGCTTGTCCCAGTTCCTCTGTTGGAAAATAACCTTATTTTCTTCAGTAAAGCTAAAAACTCAAGGGTGTGGTGGGCCTTGATTTGGCAGTGCTTTCTGCCTCCCACACCTCTCCGGTAAAAACATTCACATGAGGGCAGATAATACAAAGAGAACAAAAATGGAAGAATCACATCCTTTAAAAAGGATGTAATTTCTCCATGGCAGTGTCCCACTGCTTTCCATTTTTTTCCTTCAACCTTGCAGTCATTTTGAAAAGGCATCATTTAAAACAATCAAATTCTCAGAAGAATTTTTTTTTGCAACTCGCCTTTTCAGAGAGGTTTGCACACAAATTGAGAATTTTCAGATTTCCCAGGCAAATGAACCTTGTCCACTCGGGCAGAAACCCATGATAGCTTATGTTATTTAGCTTGGCATTATCCCATGCTGTTTACTTATAGCTTGCTGAAAATAAGGGATGATGGAACACCTTTTCCAGGGCACACCCTGAATTTATTCTTAGTAAATTGTTTACTATCTTCTTGGCCTAGAAACTCACAATTCTCTAAGCCCTTTTTAAAAACTACTTGCCCACTTTCAGCTGTGGGGAGAAGGTGACAATAACCTCTTCAGTACCTCCACTGGTGAACAAAGTGGGTGACTTCAGAAGACAGCCTGGCCACCTCCCAGGAGACAGAGCTGCTGCAATGGGAGAGCATGGATTTGTCAAATTCAGAGAATGAGCTTTGGGGATGAGGGAATCCTCTAATAAAATAAAGAGAAAATTAAATTCATCTCCCTTTTCCTCTCACGTCTCCCATCTATGCCTGGCTGGAAGAGAACTACGTGGTGCCTAGACATTAGCACTAAAGACACTACAACTCATTGACAAACACAGGGGGCACATTTCTCCTCCCACTCGAGTCGAGGGAATCATCTCTTTTCTCCTGCAGAAGTTGATGCTGCATCCTGGTGACCAGCACAGGTACCACCAGTGCCTGAATGCGTGTCCTTGTCACCACACTTACAGGTCAGCCTGTGACTACCTGCACACAGACAGGAACATGGGTCACGGGAAGCACTTGAGCTGTGCTGGAATTTGGACTGTGGCCACGTGGAGTAGATGGTGTCTACTAACCCCAGAGAGGTTCTACGGAGACTAAAACTGTATTAGAAATGAGACTCATGTCATGCTGCTACCGTCATGCATTTCTCCATGTGCATGTAGAAAAATTAATAAAGCATCTTCTATCATCCTTCCAAACCCTCCTGAACAACAGCATCAAATATGCTATGAAACACAGGTGTCACTTCTTAATTTAAGTGGAAACCTTGAGTTTCACAGGGACTAGTTTTGTAACTCTCTTCTACAAATGAATAAGCTTGACTACCCAGAATTAAAACAAAGTGCTAGAAAATAATTCCATTTTATATTCACATGCATATGTACTTTTTGTGCATGTATGCAGCCAACCCTGTGCCTCTGTGTACTGCTCTGAACATTACTTGGTCACTTACACAGAAAATTGAATGTATTTAAATTAGGTGCAGCTTCTCCCTGCTCCAAACAAAGTCCATGGACAATGCTGCTCTTTGCTGTTTATATTTACAAATGGAAATGGATTATATTTACAAACAGAAATAGCATCGTGTCATTTCAGACTAAGTTTGGCTGCTGCAGTGCTCCTCTCTGAACTTTGGGAAGTCTACATCCTGTGTTTTCCCCCAGACTCCATATCATGTCTGCAGTACCATAAATCTGCCAACCTTTCCTACCATTTCTACTGCTAATTAGGCTTCATTGGGGTATCACTCTCCCACTCTCAACGTTAGATAAACGCAGTGTCAGCTAAGCACGCTGCAAGCACTACTAACTGCATAACTGGTTATCAGGACACTTCCACTTGTCATGCTAAACCCGTGATGATAACACTGGGAACATTTTGACAAAACACACTTCTGTAGACACTGCCAGTGAGTCAAAAAACCCTATTTAGTAGTCCATAAGTAGTTCCCATAAAATATTTCAGAAAAAGAAAGAGAAATAATAACTTTTTGTCCTTTTTTTTTTTTGGGGGGGGGGGGGGGAGAGGGGCAACAACATAACATCAACTGAATTAACCTGCCCTGTAGCAGAAAAGCTGAAAGATACTTATTTTAATTTATAGGAAAAGCCCCTTTAGACATATATTTAAAAACATCTAGTGTTTCAACAAGGCTTGATAGTTACTGAAAGTTACATGAAAAACAACCACTACACAACTTGTCTGAAAATATAATAATACAAATAAAAGGTAATTTACATGAGTCCTTTATAAGAGCAATCTCTACATCCAGAAATGAGATGGCAGCATACTACAGCTAATGCAAACATTATAGCCAAATATATTTGTGGTAACACATCTAAAAGAGAAAGAATGAGAACTGATGTGCAGATGATCTGTAAAAGATTCAAATACTAATAAAAACTGGGGGGAGAAGGAGGGTAGAAGGAGGGTAGGGTAAGAGTGTTAAATCATTTTTTCATGAGGCCCGTATTCACAAAGCAATTTTTTACAGATGGTTGGAGGTATTTCTCAGCCCTTAACTGACAGGAATACAGGAGGCTGAGGCCTTAAGCAGCAGTTCTATTCATAGGCCCTTAGCCTTTGTATAATTGTATTAAGTGCAGTAACAGACATAAATTAACATGCACTGACCCCCCGCTCCTAGCAATGTATGCCTTGACCTTTTAAGAAACCTCAAGAGTAGTACTAGTTTAGTATTTGACACATCCTCTTTTGGGGCAGATTAAATGCTAGTCTAGGAGTCGCATGTACTCGAGGCTCTAGCAGGCCTTACCCATCTTTGGCTACGAGAAGCTGCTTTTCTTTCATATCTTTAAGTAAGCAGAGTTTGTCTACTATGGTGGCAAACGAGCTGATACCAGTAAAGCACTGCTAAGATTTATGGGTCCTAAAGGAGTGTTTGACGTAAGTCAGGTGGCAGGTTAGGAGCTCCTAACCTCTGAAGACACCTGCCCATAATGGCAGCTTTCTGAAGAAAGATATTTTTGTTGTTCTACAGCAAATCGTCCACCGCAATTTGTGGGCAGATAATGTCCATCAAGAAATTAGATGCCAAAATAAAAAGACAAAAATGGACTTCTTGCAAAAAGCCTTCCTCTGTGTATTTCATTTACTCATAAATTGAATTTAAAATTCAAAATATGAAAAATGAATTCAAAATTCAAAATGTAAAAAAACTTTTATGTAGTTACTTATCTATAAACTTTTCATTTTGTAACTGGAACGTACTTCATCTTTCTCTAAAATTGCCATGTCTGGAAACAGAGCAGGGGACAATGGCTAAACAAGACTGAAACAAGGATATGTTTGGTTGTTTTACTGGGAGAGGGTCCTTTTTCTTTTAAAACATGTGCTATCAGTTAATTTGCCTCTTGATTTTCTACCTCACGACTATAGTGGTAGACAGTAATTTGTACTAGCTGTCTCAAGGATGGTGGATTAAAAAAGAAGAAGAAAAAAGAAAGAAATCTACCAGACAAAAACTACGAGAACTGCAGACAGCAGACAATGCATTTAACCATGAAGTGGAAGAGTGTTAACTAGTGAATAAAGAAGGAAAGATGAGGGAAGTAAGGAGATTTTAGGCAAATGCTCACTAACTTTTTTTCTTCCCCACCTCCTTAAGACGACAGGTTTCACTAGAAATCCACGACAGCCTGTTTATATACAATTTGTATCAACTTTACATGGATTTGCCCCCCTGTTTCAATGCCCTGACCTCCCTTCCACCATCCTGGGCTTTCTCCCGTGTGCGATGAGGTTGCTGCCTGTGCCTGGGGGCAGCAGGTGCTGCCTGGGACCCTGTCGGCGCTGGGGGTCCGGGGGCAGCTGTGGCCTAGTGCTGTGTTAGGCCGAGCCTGGCTGTAACCAGCACCGGGGTCTGAGGGAATGGCAGCAGCCGAGAACCTGGACGGTTCCTCGGCTTTCGGGCGGGCCCCGTGTGAGGAATCCCCGGGGGTGTGGGGAATGCCCGTCGCTTCTCTCACCTGCCTGCAGCCCTCGCTGCTCCCGTGGCGCCTCCGGCCTCGACGGTGCGGCCGCACCTGCGGGGAAAGGCAGAGGGAGAGGAGGGTTAACGGCGCCGGAGTGGCTCCCGCAGGGGTCTCCGCTCCTCCCCGGCTCAACTGGCTGCGGCTTCCCTTGAAGCACCGAGGGGAGCGGAGACCGGCTCACAGCCCCACCCGGACGTCCCTGTCACCCATGGGGATACACACACACACACACACACACACACACACACACACAC
>NW_024581426.1:0-1209 GCF_017639235.1 Corvus kubaryi
ATCTGCAATTTCAGACCAGTAATATAATTCCCCATCCACAGCCCCCTCAAATCAAACCAAAGGTAAAAAAATAATAAATTAAGAGCACAAGAACACCCTTCTATGAAGACAACCCACCCCTTCTCCTGCCTAAATTTTCCCAACCTCTGTTTATTCCCTCTGCTGAAGTCCTGTAACTCAAAATCACCAACCCATTTTCACGTGGAAAAGCCCAAAAAGAAAGTTGCACTTCTCGGAAGACTCCGAGGTGAGAAGTTGTGTGAAAAAGGACTTGGGAAAAATAAAAATAAAAAAATAAAAAAAAAAAGGGGGGAAAAAAAAAAAGCCAAAATAAAATTTACAGGGAATCTTTGCTTAAAGGGAGTCTACCCCTTAAAAATAAATTTTAAAAAATTCAAATAAAATAAAAATGAAACATCAGTATTGAGCAAATCCAGCCGCTATGATTTCTGCAGCAACTTCCAGTGTCTTTTGTTTCCTTTTTCAATATTATATTCCGGAGAATGGGGTGGGGGTTAATTGTAATGAAAAGTCTTTGGGGTGTGTGTGGGGGATAGGGGGTGGGGGGAGTGTATAGAGGCTTCAGAGAAAAGGTGGGAGAGGAGTTTTGTCCAACTCCAACGCACTGAAGCTGTGAGGCTAAAGTAAACAAGAAAAATATCTATTCCACAGAGTGTAGCTCAAACCCCCACAAGCAATGGTACACATGGTTTAAAAAAAAAAAAAAAACAAAACAAACAACAAACCAACAACAAAACAACACGGAAAAAAAGTTCTTTTTCCCCCTGCTCTTCCCCCAAGACTCCCCTAGCTCAAATCGGGAACACACAATGCAAAAAGGGAGAAGCAGCTGCAAGCCTCCTCCAATTATTGTGCTAAATTACCAAGCCAAAGGCGTTTAAAAAGAGAGAGAGAGGGAGAGAGAGACACAACAGATCGAGAGAGAGAGAGAGAACATGCAATTCTAGTACAACATGGATCCAAACTCACCATGGCGGAATAGGTGTGGACTAACATCTGGAAATAAAAAAAGTCTTGTAATAGCTAAAAATAAAATAATGGTGATAATACTAATAATTGGAGGGAAAAATATCAAGGAGATCTGCAAAGGGACGTGTTGGACACAGGAGAACAGCTTGAGATATTTCGAAGTCTATCCATCAAAAAAAAAAAAAAGGTTAAAAAAAAAAAAAGAAAAAAAAAACAAAA
>NW_024581426.1:1309-11620 GCF_017639235.1 Corvus kubaryi
TTTTTTTTTTGGTTGGTTTTTTTTTTTTTTTTTTTTTTTCGCCTTTGAGCTCCCAAATACAATCCTCTTCAACCCAAGGCTAGGCTCAGACTGCTCCGCTACCCCTTCCTCCCTTTCCTTCTCTACACCGCCTCATAATAATTGATATTCATGACTATTAATATTACACGACTACTTTAAAGGGAGAATGCAGGACCAAATGGAGCGTGAAGCTGGCAGCCAGCTCGAGAGCTCCCCTACTATTGTAAATGACGTTCATTCAGTGGAGAATTACTAGATGTAATCAGACGAGGGGGGCTGGCAGAGGCAGAGTTTGGGGAGAGGGAGAGGGGGGAAAAAGTTTAGCGAGGAAGAGGCAGAACTTCAATTAACTCGAACGGAGGAAGATGCGGAAAGTAGACACTGCTGAGCTGAAGCAAGGAAGTGAGATGAAGCAACGCTAGAGGCTCAGAAGAAGAAAAAGAAGAAGGAGAAGAAGGAGAAGAAGAAGAAGAAAAAGAAGAAGAAGAAGAAAAAGAAGAAGAAGAAGAAGAAGAAGAAGGAGGAAAAGGAGAAGAAAACATATTTCCTTTTTGTTTTAATATATATTTAATTATACATTCCTAATACGAGGAATTGATTGCCTTTGGTGCTTTTGTTCTTGCAGTTTGTTGTTGGGGTTTTTAAGCAAATCATGAAGAAAAAAGAGGCTTTTCTAATTTTTTTTTTTTTTTTTGGTAATTTTTAAAAGAATGGAAGAAGAAACGTGCAGTCACTGTAATATATGTCTGTTTACAGCGAAGATTAAGCCTTTCTGGTGCGTGTTACAGAGCTTATTTATTCTCAATACCCAAATAAATACTTGAATCTGCGTTAAGTTGGGCTCCACTTCTTTTTTTTTTTTCTGAATCCTGTTTCTACTGCCCGATATGAAAAAAAAAAAAAATATATATATATATACGTACATAGATCTCACGATTTCCACCCAAATGTGAAATGCATGGAGAGAATTTTAAAGGATAGTAAATTTATAGTTTTGAGGCAAAGCCAGGGGCGATATAAAACCTTTTTGATGTTGCAGGAACCCGTTCAACTGGACTGTCTGCCATTTCTGTTAAAGTTCAACTTACGTTCCTTCCTAAATAGACTCACACTTCCCAGAGCTGCCCCCCCGCACACACACACACACACACACTTTTGTTTTAAGAACAGATTCAGTTTAAGTGGCTGACGCCTCTACCATCGTGTTGTTAATTATAAATCGGAAAGAAGAGACCGAAATATTTTTTAACATAAATCTAGAGAGTTTCAGCTCTTTAAAAAAAGACAGCAATTTTTTCCCCTTTTTTTTTTTTTTTTTTTTTTTTTCCTTTTTTTTTTTTTCTGGTAAGGCTACACGTTGCAAAATGCCCTGGAGAGCATCCCCAAGTTAGGATATACCCTGCCCGCAGCCAAATCCCACCCAACCGCTCCCCCAACTCTTCTCTCCCACGGCAATCTACAAACGCGGGTGTCCGTAAATCCACAGAGCCTTAAACCCCCCCCCATCAAAAGCAGGGTGGAAAAAAAGCCCTCATCCCCGACCTCGGCAAGCAGGGAGGGGAGATGTTTTGTCGCCTGCTGCTGCGGGCAGAGACAATGGCCGGGCTGCGCCTGGAGATGGGGAGGGAAAGGCAGCGAGGGCTCAGCGGGCTGGGGACACGCGGGGACACAAACACACACACAGGCACACACACACACGCACACGTGTGTGCTCATTCTCTGCTCCTTCTGCAGATGCCGGCTTTTGCCAATGATAATTAGCTTGACGGCAGCTTTTGGGAGTGGAGACATTTCTCCCGTGCGGCCGGCGGGTCCCCACCCCGCTTCCCTCCATCCCGTTCTTTCTCCGGCCGGGAGCAGCCGGAGCTGTACCTTGCCTGGGTCTCTTTCTGCGCTTTTCCCGGGAGTTTCCCCTCTGTAAGTGCCAAGGCGCTCCCGGAGGGGAGGGCTGCGGGCGGCGCGGCGGGGCTGGGGCTGGGGCGGCCCCGACGGCGCTTCCCCGGCGGGCTCCGGCCGCTTCCCGATCCCCAGCCCCTGTCCGGCTCCTGCCCGTCCCCGTCCCAGTACACATCCACTGCCCGATCCCCGGTCCCTGCCCAGCAGCCAGCCCCTCGCTCGGTATCCTCTCTCTCCTCTCAGCCCCTACCCAGCCCCTGCCCTGTCCTTGCCCGGTGCCCGGTGGCTGCCCGGTCCCACCCCGGCTCCTGTCCGGTTCCCAGTCCCTGTCCGGTCCCCGGTCCCTGCTTAGCGCCCAGTCCTTTTCCGGCCCCTGTTCAGTCCCCGGTCCTTGCCCTGTCGCTGCTCCCGGCTCGATCCCCAGCCCCTCCCCAGCCCCTGCTCGGTCCCTGCTCAGCACCCAGTCCATCCCCGGTCCCTGTCCTGTCCCCGGTCCCTTCCTTGTCCCCGGCCCCTTCCCGGTCCCCGGTCCCTGCCCGGCTGCCTGCCCACGGAGCAGCTCCCGCGCTGGAGGTGGCAGATTGCGCCCTTCTGAAAATCTCCCCCCATGATCGCCGTGCAAACGCCTCCCACTCAATTAAAAAATACAAACAACAGAAAAAAAATAAAATACGATTTTGTGGAGCACCATTCCTCACTCATCTTTTTCTTTCTTTTTTTTTTTTTTTTTTTTTTTTTTTTTTTCCCCCGTTTCTGAGCAAATCCCGCACGCTGGTTTAACTTACAAGGAACACATTCGCGGAGCCCTTTTGGGAAAGATCCGGCTCAGGGAACCATACAAAATTAAGAAAGGTTTCGCAGTATTTGAGCTGTGATTTTTTTTTTCTCCCCCCTTGGTTTGCTTTTTGACCTCGAAAATAAGGTCTGGATAAAGCTCACAACTTTTCGTGCCCGCGGACTACGCGGAGCTGCCCTCGACTGTATCGGTTCGGGTGTGTGAACTCACACACGCACAAGAATGTATGTGCCGCTTAATTAATGCCAGTATATGTACACATGCACATCTTGTCTACTGGTGTAGAGGTATAAAAAGTCGTAAAAGACGTATCCGATTGTTAAAACAAGAAAAAAAAAATCCATATTCAGGTTGAGCTGAGCTTGGAATTGCAAAATAAAAAATAAAAGAAAGAAATGCATCCAGTCCCTGAATACCGGATTGTGTTTCTCTTCTATTTTCTCTATTTTCTTTAAATTTTCCTCAACATTTGTCCATATTTAATCGAATTATATCTAATTGGAGGTCTAAACAATCAAACTCTTGCCTTTAAGTTGCCTCATTCCAATCCCCAGATCATTTCTTTGATGTTTTAAATCGCATCAAACAGCTTTTCCTTAAAAAAAAAAAAGTTTAGGACTTGGCATGCTGAATACAAATATGCAAATAAATAAGCATTTAAGCATTTACTATCAGTTTCCCGTCTCTATATTGGTGTGTGCTGGTGTATGTCTCTATTTCTGCCTGGATGTATATGTAGAACTATATAAGTATTATATAGCCATGCCTGTATCTATATGCTAGATGTATATTTAAATATACATATACTCTCTTACTCATATGCATATTATATACTCACCTCATAGATATCTTCATACTTGACATTTTCAACCAGTTTCCAGAGCATGATGGCAGGCTGTTCTCTAGGAGGTGAGTGCATTCATGTGAAGAGCAGATGTCTGGATTCTCAGTACTTCTCTGTCTGTAATGATCCATCTATAATTGGAAATGGGGGACAGACACCAAATCCGACGTTCCTCTTCCATCGCAACTTATATCTGTTGTCTGAAACAATAGGCTGCAGAAGCCTACCTCAATCGGATAGTAAAAAACATTATCTGTTACATAGTTACATATAGCTACAGACATATATGTGACTAGATATAGACATATACACACATATACAGACTTATATGCAGGCATACAAAATATATACATACACGCAGCTGCACGTACACAGATTTATACATACAGGCACCTATACACACATATAGCTCCGAACAGGCAACTTTTTCCCATGTATAGACATATTAGTTGCCACATTTATATATGTAAATTAAATATATTCTTCCACATGTAGGTACATGGAGACTACATGTTACATATGCACATGTGCATGCAAACCTGGTCAATTTATATAGGAGTGCATTTAAATGCATATTTGTGAATCTAGTTATACATTTACACATACATATGTTGATACAGAGGGATTAAATATGCGTATTATGCAGTGCATATATCTGTTATTTTAGTAGATGGATGGATGGATGGATGCATGGATAGATAGATAGATAGATAGATGGATGAAATGAAATGACTATTTTTTCCATCCCCCTATGAAAAAATAAAGGATAAGTTGTCTCTGCACTAAGTGATTCATCATTTACAACGAGATATGATGCTTTTCCCCACATGCAATATGCTTTTATTTACATGTCCAGAATTATCCGCTCATATGCAGTTAAACACCAAAACAGCGTCTCATCAAAGCACATTCAAGCAAATCTAAAAGGAGTAAATTTAGATCAGTGATTTCCACTAGAAAGCCCTAGACTTCAGGCTTGGACTGTATATTTTATAACTTAGAAATACTTTATATGTGGAAAAAATAAAGGGAAAAAAAAAAAAAAAAGGAGTTTAGCAAACCCTTCTCTGCACAAATTTGAATGGCATTTACTCCTTTCAGAAAACAATTAAAAACAGAGTTGGATTTGTGCATTTCCCGGGTAGCCCTCGGTTTGGAAGGGGAGAGGAGGAGTTAGACCAATTTTAACCTTTATTTTTTTTTTTCCTCAGGCAAACCTTCCTTCGCATTGTCCGATTTTTTTAACACGTTGCACGGCAAAGAGCCGACGCAGGCAGCAGAGCCCATCTCTGCCTTTGAAAGGAAACAATCGAGCTTTGCAGTGGGCTGGTGCACCAGGAGGGGAGAAAAATGGGGAAAAAAATGAGACACAGAGGCAGAGAGACAGAGAGAAAGAAGGTGTTTCTAAATTCAAGGTCCTGTCTCTGGAAATTTCAAGCTCTGCCTGTAAGGTTCCTACAAATCTTTGTTATTCTGCACGGGATCCTATGGGAAAGTGTACAGTGTCCTTTGTACTTTCAAAGGTCCTAGAGGTAAAGATGCTTTTATATATATAGATAATCTCGGAAACGAGGAGAACTTCATCAGGAGACACATTTGCTGGTGTGTGGTTGGCTGGTGGGAAGGGTGGGCTTTGCTTTTTCTGTTCGCTTTGGCCTCAAATTAAGGCAGAAAGTATAAATTCATCCCTTTTCTCCTCAGCCTCTTCCCGCCACCCCTCCCCATTTCACAGTGTGCATCTTCTGAAACCTCAACCCACAAAAGGCAAGAGGCAAACAGCACCAGATATTACAGCAGGAGATGGACAACGGTCTTGCTGGAAGTTGTTAAAGCAGATAGGAGTTGTTTTTTTTTTTTTCACAGCACAGCCAGCGCTGCACTGAGGAGGAGGAGAAAAAGGGCACATCTTTGAGTGGGTTGGACTGATCATTTCAACGGAGGCAATAGGGTAAAAAATGCTGAAAAAGGAAAAAGGATGTGAGCTGTCTGCATGGGGATGTGCGGAGATACCCATGCAGGCTCCCTTATGCACCTATAGATCTGAATGACCCTCTTGGAAAAATACCAAGCTCATAAAGGGACAGTTTGCCATCACTTTTGTGGAAGTCTTTGAGTCGTGAAGGCTGGCACAGGGCAGGGTGAATGTTCTTCGTGACTGCTAATGCTTTACAATTCCGTGGCACCCTGAATTAAATATGCTCTGTGTGCTGGGGGAGGGGAGAGGAGCGGAGTGAAAAAAAGGAGACTCTACTTGACGTGCACTGGCTCTTTGCTAACATATTGGTATAGACAGTAAATTCTGACTTCTAAACCCCACTATTATGACATTTCTCTTGCATTTGCAAAACATGACAAGCGAACAAGTGTTCATTTAGAAAATTAAGGTTCTTTGCATTTTTTTGTTTCGCACCCCCACCCCCGCAGCTGCCTCCAGTCTAATTCAGCAATTCCACACAGCAACACTTGCACCGATTTATTCCTCAAATGCTCAATGAACCCTGCGTCCAAAAGGCGACACACGTACTCAAAACTGACCATCACAACCTATACTTTCAAAACTAAATAAACAAAAGGGGAAAAAACAGCCGTTTGCTAGCAGTTTCGGTTGCGCTTTTCCAATCTCTTCCAAGGAAAATCCCAGGATTTTTTCAGCTGTGAGCTGGGCACGGGCACTGCAGCCTCAGCCTGGCAGCTGCGATGACAAAGGAATATTTAACAATTTTTTTCTTTTTTTAAAGGATGCCTTTATATGTAGCCCTGCCCATGGCGGAGGAAGCCCCCCGCTCCCCCCGCGCCGTTCCGGCGCTGGAGGTGCGGGCGATGCCCCGCGGGATTCGGGAGCTCGGGAGCGCGTTGAGCGGGGCAGCGGCGCCCTCTGATGGGGACTCGCTTCCCGCAGCAGCGCCTTCCAAGCCCCGGGGTCGTGGAATGGCTTGGCTTGGAAGGGAGCTGAAAGATCGTCCCGTTCCAACCACACCTTCCACTATCCCAGGTTGCTCCAAGCCCTGTCCAACCCGACCTTCAACACTTCCAGGGACGGGGCAGCCACATCTTCTCTGGGCAACCTGTGCCAGGGCCTCCCCACCCTCACAGGGAAGAATTTCTTTCTAATATGCAATCTAATTCTCCTCTCTTTCCGTTTAAAGCCATTCTCCCTTGTCCTGTGCCTTCAGGCCCTTGTTCAAAGTCCCTCAGCAGCTCTCTTGGAGCCCCTTTAGGCACTGGAAGGGGCTTTAAGGTCTCCCCAGAGCCTTTTCTTCTCCAGGTTGAACAAACAATTCTCTCAGCCTGTCTGCTCCAACCCTCTGAGCATCTTCGTTCTCTCCTCTGTACTTGCTCCAAGAGGTCCACGTCCATAACTGGGAGTTACAAACACCCAAATTCCCTCTGTTAGAAATGCTGCTGATATGAATTTTTCCTCCTTCAGGATAAAGTTGCAGGTTCTTATTTACACTGATTTTTAAGTAACAGGCCACTCAGTGCTTGAACCTCTATCTTAAAATCAGAATAAATCTTTTATACCCCACTGTTCAATACAGTGAGTACTACTCACTGTAGAAAAGTGAAAATACAGACTAGGTTGAATATCCAAATCATCCTGAAGAAATAGCTGGTAATAGCCCTGAGGGGGAGAGGACCTGCAATAAGATGATGGCCACTTTGTTAAGAAGTTAAAAAAAAAAATTAATTTTAATTCAATAAGTTATGCTGCCTTTATTTCATATGCTTTTTCCAGAACTATTGTTTGTTGTTTGGGTTTTTTTTAAACTTTGCCTGCCCTTAACCAAGGCCATGTTTCAGAAATGGGTTTTAAATCCTGCTCTGCCTTTTAAATCCAGCATGAATCTCTGTAAATAAAAGTCTATCTCCCCTAGTATCCAGTTCCCAGCAAATGCGTATTGTTGGCTGGAGTTTCAAATAAATTCATTTATCCCAGCGCCCTCTGCTGCTCGCTGAGCTCATGGAAAGGCACATTTCTGAGTTCTGGCAAAATACAGTTTTCTTGAATGTGTTTGGTACCTTTTCCTCCGAACCAGCTCCTTTTTTTTCCTGAAATTTTTCTGCCATATGTTCTCACAAGTATTTCAGAAATCAGTATTTTTTACTAAAAAGCTTGCTTTTAATTATAAAGCTTTTACTTCACAGGGGAAAAAAATCACATTACCAGTATCTCAAAATTTACTGTTGGCCTATTAATGGATTTACAAAATCGTTGCTTTGGTGAGCACTTTATACCTTTTCATTTTGAATAATACCAATACTCTTGTCTTAAAAATCCAGATTTCCATAATGCTTGTTGGGAAATTATGTTTCCTGCTACATCTCCAGACATAACCAGGGTTTTTCTTAGAATCATACAATTGTAGGATCATAGAATAATTTGGGTTGGAGAGCAACTTTAAAAGGCATCTAGTTGAACCCCCCACCATGAGCAGAGAGATTTCAACTAGATCAGGTTGCTCAAAGCCCTGTGCAACCTGACCTTGAAAGTTTTCCGAAACGAGGCATCCACCGCCTCTCTGGGTAACCTGTGCCAGAGTTTCACCATCCTCATTGTAAAATTCCTTCCTTATATCTAGTCTGAATCTCTTTTTTCAGTTTAAAACCCTTGCTCTGTCATTACAGGCCCTGCTAAAAATTCTGTCCCCATCATTTTACATTTTCCTGAACCCACCAATGCTCATTCTTCAAGGAGTGGCATCACCAAACCCAGCAGCAAGAAAGGTACCAGGAACAGCTTTTGGCAAGCCAGGAAAGCTCAGCCACATGTGTTGAACCCTTATGGACAGGTCCAAACTGTTTGGCACATTTAACACCCCCAGCTCCCTCAGTCATTCCTCACAGGACAGGTTCTCTATGTCCTTCACCAGCTTAATTTCCCTTCTCTGGAAACAATCCAGCACCTTCTTTAAGTGAGGGGCCCAAAACTGAGCACACTGATTTTCTCTAATTGTGATAAGAAACGAGCTCAAATGTCACTCACTTGTCTCTGGTACCCACTTAGTGACCAATTTTTGATGGCAGGAATCCCAGCTTGTGAACCCCTCACATTGCTGGGTCGTGTCCAGTTTTTCCCAGTCTGGTTGTGCCAGACCAAGCCTCACACAGCCTGTGGGCTCTGTGTAAAATGGAGCCCCTCCAAGTGTTTGCTGTGCTACTGTACTGAGGAGAACTCTTGTATCCAAGTTTAATTATGTTTGCAATCTGTGTGTTTTATCCCTCTGTACTGCCTGTTTATTTTTTCCACAAAAAAATCCACCTACATGATGCCAATAAGCACCCTGACCTTGAGGCAGTGTGGTGGGATGCAGCTTTGGCATCCCCTCTTCAGAACGGTTCTACAGACCCCAAACCCTCTGGAGCTGGAATGAAAATCAGATCTCCCGGGTTAAGAATGAAGAACATTTCAGGCATTTTTTTCTCATTCCACTATCCTTTAATCTTTATTTTGATTTGATGTGGGTACTCAGCTTAGGTTGAGTGAACTTCAAAAGTGCTTGGCTACCTAAGACAGGGAGCACAAAGCCTTGCTCAAGTCGTACTGCCCCTCCAGATGAGCTTGGATTGCTCCATGTTCTTGGCTTATTTTCGCCTGTCTTAGGACCAAAACCTCTTTGAACAGGAATACTGAGTGCCAAATTCACAACATCCCATAACTAACAGGAAAAACAGGAGTTAGGTGACACAGCATTAAGTTGAAGATTTTATGCACAATCTACCACTGGATGATTTATCCCTTGAGCATAAAGGGGAGGCTGGGAAGTCTCAAGAGCTGCTGTCACTGCTGCATGGTTACCCTTCACATCCACCTTTTGAAAGTGAACTAATCCTTTCTAAACCTTCTTCCTCCTAGAAGCCAAGCAAAACACACAGAAAAGTTGCTGAATTTGTTTCCTTGAAAATTTGAAATCAGTCATATGAGGTTATCTTTCATTTTTCTCAGCTGAGATATGGACCATCACTGAAACCAGCTTGTACATCTGAATAAAGCATATCCTTTTTATTTCTCTATTTCTCCCATTCCCAAACAACCCCCCCCCACACACACATAAATGGAGCCACAAAATCAAGAATAAGCAAATCTCACCCATTAAAGGGAGGTCTTAGTTTTACTGAATATTTAAAATGACAGGAAGTTAGGAGACTCTATTTTTATTAGTTTAATTTAGTTCAGCCATACTTATGTGGATACAAAGTGTTTGCATGTGATTTAGCCAAAAAGCATTATTTAAATTACACTTATGTGAGGAAATACAATTTTTCCATTTTAGGATGTAGGCAGTAGAGCAAATTATCTATTTAAATTTCATGGCAGGAGAGAGTTAATCAGTTTTAAGGGGAGAGAAGTAAAATTAAGACCTGGCCCATTATCTGTTTTGAGAATATAATTTTTTTCCCTCCACTATTGCCCTCCCTTGTTTCCTTTTTAATTTCTCCACTCTCTTAACTTGCTTTCTAGCAGTAGGCACTCAGATAATATGACCACAGGCAATGCTTTAGGGAGAGAAAAATTCTGGGTACATGAAAGAAGATACAGCAAAGTCAGCAAACTGCACCTATAGGGGAAATTCATTTCAGGCTCCCAAAATTGCTCATAAAGTATCTGGAGTTATGCCATTCCCTGGATTCTCCCTCCAGTTTGTTCATGTACTGAACTGTGGCCTTCAGGGACTTTAGCACAAGTAATTGTGGTGTAGGTTCCTTCCCTTCCCTTCCCTTCCCTTCCCTTCCCTTCCCTTCCCTTCCCTTCCCT
>NW_024581427.1:0-1209 GCF_017639235.1 Corvus kubaryi
ATCTGCAATTTCAGACCAGTAATATAATTCCCCATCCACAGCCCCCTCAAATCAAACCAAAGGTAAAAAAATAATAAATTAAGAGCACAAGAACACCCTTCTATGAAGACAACCCACCCCTTCTCCTGCCTAAATTTTCCCAACCTCTGTTTATTCCCTCTGCTGAAGTCCTGTAACTCAAAATCACCAACCCATTTTCACGTGGAAAAGCCCAAAAAGAAAGTTGCACTTCTCGGAAGACTCCGAGGTGAGAAGTTGTGTGAAAAAGGACTTGGGAAAAATAAAAATAAAAAAATAAAAAAAAAAAGGGGGGAAAAAAAAAAAGCCAAAATAAAATTTACAGGGAATCTTTGCTTAAAGGGAGTCTACCCCTTAAAAATAAATTTTAAAAAATTCAAATAAAATAAAAATGAAACATCAGTATTGAGCAAATCCAGCCGCTATGATTTCTGCAGCAACTTCCAGTGTCTTTTGTTTCCTTTTTCAATATTATATTCCGGAGAATGGGGTGGGGGTTAATTGTAATGAAAAGTCTTTGGGGTGTGTGTGGGGGATAGGGGGTGGGGGGAGTGTATAGAGGCTTCAGAGAAAAGGTGGGAGAGGAGTTTTGTCCAACTCCAACGCACTGAAGCTGTGAGGCTAAAGTAAACAAGAAAAATATCTATTCCACAGAGTGTAGCTCAAACCCCCACAAGCAATGGTACACATGGTTTAAAAAAAAAAAAAAAACAAAACAAACAACAAACCAACAACAAAACAACACGGAAAAAAAGTTCTTTTTCCCCCTGCTCTTCCCCCAAGACTCCCCTAGCTCAAATCGGGAACACACAATGCAAAAAGGGAGAAGCAGCTGCAAGCCTCCTCCAATTATTGTGCTAAATTACCAAGCCAAAGGCGTTTAAAAAGAGAGAGAGAGGGAGAGAGAGACACAACAGATCGAGAGAGAGAGAGAGAACATGCAATTCTAGTACAACATGGATCCAAACTCACCATGGCGGAATAGGTGTGGACTAACATCTGGAAATAAAAAAAGTCTTGTAATAGCTAAAAATAAAATAATGGTGATAATACTAATAATTGGAGGGAAAAATATCAAGGAGATCTGCAAAGGGACGTGTTGGACACAGGAGAACAGCTTGAGATATTTCGAAGTCTATCCATCAAAAAAAAAAAAAAGGTTAAAAAAAAAAAAAGAAAAAAAAAACAAAA
>NW_024581427.1:1309-11615 GCF_017639235.1 Corvus kubaryi
TTTTTTTTTTGGTTGGTTTTTTTTTTTTTTTTTTTTTTTCGCCTTTGAGCTCCCAAATACAATCCTCTTCAACCCAAGGCTAGGCTCAGACTGCTCCGCTACCCCTTCCTCCCTTTCCTTCTCTACACCGCCTCATAATAATTGATATTCATGACTATTAATATTACACGACTACTTTAAAGGGAGAATGCAGGACCAAATGGAGCGTGAAGCTGGCAGCCAGCTCGAGAGCTCCCCTACTATTGTAAATGACGTTCATTCAGTGGAGAATTACTAGATGTAATCAGACGAGGGGGGCTGGCAGAGGCAGAGTTTGGGGAGAGGGAGAGGGGGGAAAAAGTTTAGCGAGGAAGAGGCAGAACTTCAATTAACTCGAACGGAGGAAGATGCGGAAAGTAGACACTGCTGAGCTGAAGCAAGGAAGTGAGATGAAGCAACGCTAGAGGCTCAGAAGAAGAAAAAGAAGAAGGAGAAGAAGGAGAAGAAGAAGAAGAAAAAGAAGAAGAAGAAGAAAAAGAAGAAGAAGAAGAAGAAGGAGGAGAAGGAGAAGAAAACATATTTCCTTTTTGTTTTAATATATATTTAATTATACATTCCTAATACGAGGAATTGATTGCCTTTGGTGCTTTTGTTCTTGCAGTTTGTTGTTGGGGTTTTTAAGCAAATCATGAAGAAAAAAGAGGCTTTTCTAATTTTTTTTTTTTTTTTGGTAATTTTTAAAAGAATGGAAGAAGAAACGTGCAGTCACTGTAATATATGTCTGTTTACAGCGAAGATTAAGCCTTTCTGGTGCGTGTTACAGAGCTTATTTATTCTCAATACCCAAATAAATACTTGAATCTGCGTTAAGTTGGGCTCCACTTCTTTTTTTTTTTTCTGAATCCTGTTTCTACTGCCCGATATGAAAAAAAAAAAAAATATATATATATATATACGTACATAGATCTCACGATTTCCACCCAAATGTGAAATGCATGGAGAGAATTTTAAAGGATAGTAAATTTATAGTTTTGAGGCAAAGCCAGGGGCGATATAAAACCTTTTTGATGTTGCAGGAACCCGTTCAACTGGACTGTCTGCCATTTCTGTTAAAGTTCAACTTACGTTCCTTCCTAAATAGACTCACACTTCCCAGAGCTGCCCCCCCGCACACACACACACACACACACTTTTGTTTTAAGAACAGATTCAGTTTAAGTGGCTGACGCCTCTACCATCGTGTTGTTAATTATAAATCGGAAAGAAGAGACCGAAATATTTTTTAACATAAATCTAGAGAGTTTCAGCTCTTTAAAAAAAGACAGCAATTTTTTCCCCTTTTTTTTTTTTTTTTTTTTTTTTTCCTTTTTTTTTTTTTCTGGTAAGGCTACACGTTGCAAAATGCCCTGGAGAGCATCCCCAAGTTAGGATATACCCTGCCCGCAGCCAAATCCCACCCAACCGCTCCCCCAACTCTTCTCTCCCACGGCAATCTACAAACGCGGGTGTCCGTAAATCCACAGAGCCTTAAACCCCCCCCCATCAAAAGCAGGGTGGAAAAAAAGCCCTCATCCCCGACCTCGGCAAGCAGGGAGGGGAGATGTTTTGTCGCCTGCTGCTGCGGGCAGAGACAATGGCCGGGCTGCGCCTGGAGATGGGGAGGGAAAGGCAGCGAGGGCTCAGCGGGCTGGGGACACGCGGGGACACAAGCACACACACAGGCACACACACACACGCACACGTGTGTGCTCATTCTCTGCTCCTTCTGCAGATGCCGGCTTTTGCCAATGATAATTAGCTTGACGGCAGCTTTTGGGAGTGGAGACATTTCTCCCGTGCGGCCGGCGGGTCCCCACCCCGCTTCCCTCCATCCCGTTCTTTCTCCGGCCGGGAGCAGCCGGAGCTGTACCTTGCCTGGGTCTCTTTCTGCGCTTTTCCCGGGAGTTTCCCCTCTGTAAGTGCCAAGGCGCTCCCGGAGGGGAGGGCTGCGGGCGGCGCGGCGGGGCTGGGGCTGGGGCGGCCCCGACGGCGCTTCCCCGGCGGGCTCCGGCCGCTTCCCGATCCCCAGCCCCTGTCCGGCTCCTGCCCGTCCCCGTCCCAGTACACATCCACTGCCCGATCCCCGGTCCCTGCCCAGCAGCCAGCCCCTCGCTCGGTATCCTCTCTCTCCTCTCAGCCCCTACCCAGCCCCTGCCCTGTCCTTGCCCGGTGCCCGGTGGCTGCCCGGTCCCACCCCGGCTCCTGTCCGGTTCCCAGTCCCTGTCCGGTCCCCGGTCCCTGCTTAGCGCCCAGTCCTTTTCCGGCCCCTGTTCAGTCCCCGGTCCTTGCCCTGTCGCTGCTCCCGGCTCGATCCCCAGCCCCTCCCCAGCCCCTGCTCGGTCCCTGCTCAGCACCCAGTCCATCCCCGGTCCCTGTCCTGTCCCCGGTCCCTTCCTTGTCCCCGGCCCCTTCCCGGTCCCCGGTCCCTGCCCGGCTGCCTGCCCACGGAGCAGCTCCCGCGCTGGAGGTGGCAGATTGCGCCCTTCTGAAAATCTCCCCCCATGATCGCCGTGCAAACGCCTCCCACTCAATTAAAAAATACAAACAACAGAAAAAAAATAAAATACGATTTTGTGGAGCACCATTCCTCACTCATCTTTTTCTTTCTTTTTTTTTTTTTTTTTTTTTTTTTTTTTTTCCCCCGTTTCTGAGCAAATCCCGCACGCTGGTTTAACTTACAAGGAACACATTCGCGGAGCCCTTTTGGGAAAGATCCGGCTCAGGGAACCATACAAAATTAAGAAAGGTTTCGCAGTATTTGAGCTGTGATTTTTTTTTTCTCCCCCCTTGGTTTGCTTTTTGACCTCGAAAATAAGGTCTGGATAAAGCTCACAACTTTTCGTGCCCGCGGACTACGCGGAGCTGCCCTCGACTGTATCGGTTCGGGTGTGTGAACTCACACACGCACAAGAATGTATGTGCCGCTTAATTAATGCCAGTATATGTACACATGCACATCTTGTCTACTGGTGTAGAGGTATAAAAAGTCGTAAAAGACGTATCCGATTGTTAAAACAAGAAAAAAAAAATCCATATTCAGGTTGAGCTGAGCTTGGAATTGCAAAATAAAAAATAAAAGAAAGAAATGCATCCAGTCCCTGAATACCGGATTGTGTTTCTCTTCTATTTTCTCTATTTTCTTTAAATTTTCCTCAACATTTGTCCATATTTAATCGAATTATATCTAATTGGAGGTCTAAACAATCAAACTCTTGCCTTTAAGTTGCCTCATTCCAATCCCCAGATCATTTCTTTGATGTTTTAAATCGCATCAAACAGCTTTTCCTTAAAAAAAAAAAAAGTTTAGGACTTGGCATGCTGAATACAAATATGCAAATAAATAAGCATTTAAGCATTTACTATCAGTTTCCCGTCTCTATATTGGTGTGTGCTGGTGTATGTCTCTATTTCTGCCTGGATGTATATGTAGAACTATATAAGTATTATATAGCCATGCCTGTATCTATATGCTAGATGTATATTTAAATATACATATACTCTCTTACTCATATGCATATTATATACTCACCTCATAGATATCTTCATACTTGACATTTTCAACCAGTTTCCAGAGCATGATGGCAGGCTGTTCTCTAGGAGGTGAGTGCATTCATGTGAAGAGCAGATGTCTGGATTCTCAGTACTTCTCTGTCTGTAATGATCCATCTATAATTGGAAATGGGGGACAGACACCAAATCCGACGTTCCTCTTCCATCGCAACTTATATCTGTTGTCTGAAACAATAGGCTGCAGAAGCCTACCTCAATCGGATAGTAAAAAACATTATCTGTTACATAGTTACATATAGCTACAGACATATATGTGACTAGATATAGACATATACACACATATACAGACTTATATGCAGGCATACAAAATATATACATACACGCAGCTGCACGTACACAGATTTATACATACAGGCACCTATACACACATATAGCTCCGAACAGGCAACTTTTTCCCATGTATAGACATATTAGTTGCCACATTTATATATGTAAATTAAATATATTCTTCCACATGTAGGTACATGGAGACTACATGTTACATATGCACATGTGCATGCAAACCTGGTCAATTTATATAGGAGTGCATTTAAATGCATATTTGTGAATCTAGTTATACATTTACACATACATATGTTGATACAGAGGGATTAAATATGCGTATTATGCAGTGCATATATCTGTTATTTTAGTAGATGGATGGATGGATGGATGCATGGATAGATAGATAGATAGATAGATGGATGAAATGAAATGACTATTTTTTCCATCCCCCTATGAAAAAATAAAGGATAAGTTGTCTCTGCACTAAGTGATTCATCATTTACAACGAGATATGATGCTTTTCCCCACATGCAATATGCTTTTATTTACATGTCCAGAATTATCCGCTCATATGCAGTTAAACACCAAAACAGCGTCTCATCAAAGCACATTCAAGCAAATCTAAAAGGAGTAAATTTAGATCAGTGATTTCCACTAGAAAGCCCTAGACTTCAGGCTTGGACTGTATATTTTATAACTTAGAAATACTTTATATGTGGAAAAAATAAAGGGAAAAAAAAAAAAAAAAGGAGTTTAGCAAACCCTTCTCTGCACAAATTTGAATGGCATTTACTCCTTTCAGAAAACAATTAAAAACAGAGTTGGATTTGTGCATTTCCCGGGTAGCCCTCGGTTTGGAAGGGGAGAGGAGGAGTTAGACCAATTTTAACCTTTATTTTTTTTTTCCTCAGGCAAACCTTCCTTCGCATTGTCCGATTTTTTTAACACGTTGCACGGCAAAGAGCCGACGCAGGCAGCAGAGCCCATCTCTGCCTTTGAAAGGAAACAATCGAGCTTTGCAGTGGGCTGGTGCACCAGGAGGGGAGAAAAATGGGGAAAAAAATGAGACACAGAGGCAGAGAGACAGAGAGAAAGAAGGTGTTTCTAAATTCAAGGTCCTGTCTCTGGAAATTTCAAGCTCTGCCTGTAAGGTTCCTACAAATCTTTGTTATTCTGCACGGGATCCTATGGGAAAGTGTACAGTGTCCTTTGTACTTTCAAAGGTCCTAGAGGTAAAGATGCTTTTATATATATAGATAATCTCGGAAACGAGGAGAACTTCATCAGGAGACACATTTGCTGGTGTGTGGTTGGCTGGTGGGAAGGGTGGGCTTTGCTTTTTCTGTTCGCTTTGGCCTCAAATTAAGGCAGAAAGTATAAATTCATCCCTTTTCTCCTCAGCCTCTTCCCGCCACCCCTCCCCATTTCACAGTGTGCATCTTCTGAAACCTCAACCCACAAAAGGCAAGAGGCAAACAGCACCAGATATTACAGCAGGAGATGGACAACGGTCTTGCTGGAAGTTGTTAAAGCAGATAGGAGTTGTTTTTTTTTTTTTTCACAGCACAGCCAGCGCTGCACTGAGGAGGAGGAGAAAAAGGGCACATCTTTGAGTGGGTTGGACTGATCATTTCAACGGAGGCAATAGGGTAAAAAATGCTGAAAAAGGAAAAAGGATGTGAGCTGTCTGCATGGGGATGTGCGGAGATACCCATGCAGGCTCCCTTATGCACCTATAGATCTGAATGACCCTCTTGGAAAAATACCAAGCTCATAAAGGGACAGTTTGCCATCACTTTTGTGGAAGTCTTTGAGTCGTGAAGGCTGGCACAGGGCAGGGTGAATGTTCTTCGTGACTGCTAATGCTTTACAATTCCGTGGCACCCTGAATTAAATATGCTCTGTGTGCTGGGGGAGGGGAGAGGAGCGGAGTGAAAAAAAGGAGACTCTACTTGACGTGCACTGGCTCTTTGCTAACATATTGGTATAGACAGTAAATTCTGACTTCTAAACCCCACTATTATGACATTTCTCTTGCATTTGCAAAACATGACAAGCGAACAAGTGTTCATTTAGAAAATTAAGGTTCTTTGCATTTTTTTGTTTCGCACCCCCACCCCCGCAGCTGCCTCCAGTCTAATTCAGCAATTCCACACAGCAACACTTGCACCGATTTATTCCTCAAATGCTCAATGAACCCTGCGTCCAAAAGGCGACACACGTACTCAAAACTGACCATCACAACCTATACTTTCAAAACTAAATAAACAAAAGGGGAAAAAACAGCCGTTTGCTAGCAGTTTCGGTTGCGCTTTTCCAATCTCTTCCAAGGAAAATCCCAGGATTTTTTCAGCTGTGAGCTGGGCACGGGCACTGCAGCCTCAGCCTGGCAGCTGCGATGACAAAGGAATATTTAACAATTTTTTTCTTTTTTTAAAGGATGCCTTTATATGTAGCCCTGCCCATGGCGGAGGAAGCCCCCCGCTCCCCCCGCGCCGTTCCGGCGCTGGAGGTGCGGGCGATGCCCCGCGGGATTCGGGAGCTCGGGAGCGCGTTGAGCGGGGCAGCGGCGCCCTCTGATGGGGACTCGCTTCCCGCAGCAGCGCCTTCCAAGCCCCGGGGTCGTGGAATGGCTTGGCTTGGAAGGGAGCTGAAAGATCGTCCCGTTCCAACCACACCTTCCACTATCCCAGGTTGCTCCAAGCCCTGTCCAACCCGACCTTCAACACTTCCAGGGACGGGGCAGCCACATCTTCTCTGGGCAACCTGTGCCAGGGCCTCCCCACCCTCACAGGGAAGAATTTCTTTCTAATATCCAATCTAATTCTCCTCTCTTTCCGTTTAAAGCCATTCTCCCTTGTCCTGTGCCTTCAGGCCCTTGTTCAAAGTCCCTCAGCAGCTCTCTTGGAGCCCCTTTAGGCACTGGAAGGGGCTTTAAGGTCTCCCCAGAGCCTTTTCTTCTCCAAGTTGAACAAACAATTCTCTCAGCCTGTCTGCTCCAACCCTCTGAGCATCTTCGTTCTCTCCTCTGTACTTGCTCCAAGAGGTCCACGTCCATAACTGGGAGTTACAAACACCCAAATTCCCTCTGTTAGAAATGCTGCTGATATGAATTTTTCCTCCTTCAGGATAAAGTTGCAGGTTCTTATTTACACTGATTTTTAAGTAACAGGCCACTCAGTGCTTGAACCTCTATCTTAAAATCAGAATAAATCTTTTATACCCCACTGTTCAATACAGTGAGTACTACTCACTGTAGAAAAGTGAAAATACAGACTAGGTTGAATATCCAAATCATCCTGAAGAAATAGCTGGTAATAGCCCTGAGGGGGAGAGGACCTGCAATAAGATGATGGCCACTTTGTTAAGAAGTTAAAAAAAAAAATTAATTTTAATTCAATAAGTTATGCTGCCTTTATTTCATATGCTTTTTCCAGAACTATTGTTTGTTGTTTGGGTTTTTTTTAAACTTTGCCTGCCCTTAACCAAGGCCATGTTTCAGAAATGGGTTTTAAATCCTGCTCTGCCTTTTAAATCCAGCATGAATCTCTGTAAATAAAAGTCTATCTCCCCTAGTATCCAGTTCCCAGCAAATGCGTATTGTTGGCTGGAGTTTCAAATAAATTCATTTATCCCAGCGCCCTCTGCTGCTCGCTGAGCTCATGGAAAGGCACATTTCTGAGTTCTGGCAAAATACAGTTTTCTTGAATGTGTTTGGTACCTTTTCCTCCGAACCAGCTCCTTTTTTTTCCTGAAATTTTTCTGCCATATGTTCTCACAAGTATTTCAGAAATCAGTATTTTTTACTAAAAAGCTTGCTTTTAATTATAAAGCTTTTACTTCACAGGGGAAAAAAATCACATTACCAGTATCTCAAAATTTACTGTTGGCCTATTAATGGATTTACAAAATCGTTGCTTTGGTGAGCACTTTATACCTTTTCATTTTGAATAATACCAATACTCTTGTCTTAAAAATCCAGATTTCCATAATGCTTGTTGGGAAATTATGTTTCCTGCTACATCTCCAGACATAACCAGGGTTTTTCTTAGAATCATACAATTGTAGGATCATAGAATAATTTGGGTTGGAGAGCAACTTTAAAAGGCATCTAGTTGAACCCCCCACCATGAGCAGAGAGATTTCAACTAGATCAGGTTGCTCAAAGCCCTGTGCAACCTGACCTTGAAAGTTTTCCGAAACGAGGCATCCACCGCCTCTCTGGGTAACCTGTGCCAGAGTTTCACCATCCTCATTGTAAAATTCCTTCCTTATATCTAGTCTGAATCTCTTTTTTCAGTTTAAAACCCTTGCTCTGTCATTACAGGCCCTGCTAAAAATTCTGTCCCCATCATTTTACATTTTCCTGAACCCACCAATGCTCATTCTTCAAGGAGTGGCATCACCAAACCCAGCAGCAAGAAAGGTACCAGGAACAGCTTTTGGCAAGCCAGGAAAGCTCAGCCACATGTGTTGAACCCTTATGGACAGGTCCAAACTGTTTGGCACATTTAACACCCCCAGCTCCCTCAGTCATTCCTCACAGGACAGGTTCTCTATGTCCTTCACCAGCTTAATTTCCCTTCTCTGGAAACAATCCAGCACCTTCTTTAAGTGAGGGGCCCAAAACTGAGCACACTGATTTTCTCTAATTGTGATAAGAAACGAGCTCAAATGTCACTCACTTGTCTCTGGTACCCACTTAGTGACCAATTTTTGATGGCAGGAATCCCAGCTTGTGAACCCCTCACATTGCTGGGTCGTGTCCAGTTTTTCCCAGTCTGGTTGTGCCAGACCAAGCCTCACACAGCCTGTGGGCTCTGTGTAAAATGGAGCCCCTCCAAGTGTTTGCTGTGCTACTGTACTGAGGAGAACTCTTGTATCCAAGTTTAATTATGTTTGCAATCTGTGTGTTTTATCCCTCTGTACTGCCTGTTTATTTTTTCCACAAAAAAATCCACCTACATGATGCCAATAAGCACCCTGACCTTGAGGCAGTGTGGTGGGATGCAGCTTTGGCATCCCCTCTTCAGAACGGTTCTACAGACCCCAAACCCTCTGGAGCTGGAATGAAAATCAGATCTCCCGGGTTAAGAATGAAGAACATTTCAGGCATTTTTTTCTCATTCCACTATCCTTTAATCTTTATTTTGATTTGATGTGGGTACTCAGCTTAGGTTGAGTGAACTTCAAAAGTGCTTGGCTACCTAAGACAGGGAGCACAAAGCCTTGCTCAAGTCGTACTGCCCCTCCAGATGAGCTTGGATTGCTCCATGTTCTTGGCTTATTTTCGCCTGTCTTAGGACCAAAACCTCTTTGAACAGGAATACTGAGTGCCAAATTCACAACATCCCATAACTAACAGGAAAAACAGGAGTTAGGTGACACAGCATTAAGTTGAAGATTTTATGCACAATCTACCACTGGATGATTTATCCCTTGAGCATAAAGGGGAGGCTGGGAAGTCTCAAGAGCTGCTGTCACTGCTGCATGGTTACCCTTCACATCCACCTTTTGAAAGTGAACTAATCCTTTCTAAACCTTCTTCCTCCTAGAAGCCAAGCAAAACACACAGAAAAGTTGCTGAATTTGTTTCCTTGAAAATTTGAAATCAGTCATATGAGGTTATCTTTCATTTTTCTCAGCTGAGATATGGACCATCACTGAAACCAGCTTGTACATCTGAATAAAGCATATCCTTTTTATTTCTCTATTTCTCCCATTCCCAAACAACCCCCCCCACACACACATAAATGGAGCCACAAAATCAAGAATAAGCAAATCTCACCCATTAAAGGGAGGTCTTAGTTTTACTGAATATTTAAAATGACAGGAAGTTAGGAGACTCTATTTTTATTAGTTTAATTTAGTTCAGCCATACTTATGTGGATACAAAGTGTTTGCATGTGATTTAGCCAAAAAGCATTATTTAAATTACACTTATGTGAGGAAATACAATTTTTCCATTTTAGGATGTAGGCAGTAGAGCAAATTATCTATTTAAATTTCATGGCAGGAGAGAGTTAATCAGTTTTAAGGGGAGAGAAGTAAAATTAAGACCTGGCCCATTATCTGTTTTGAGAATATAATTTTTTTCCCTCCACTATTGCCCTCCCTTGTTTCCTTTTTAATTTCTCCACTCTCTTAACTTGCTTTCTAGCAGTAGGCACTCAGATAATATGACCACAGGCAATGCTTTAGGGAGAGAAAAATTCTGGGTACATGAAAGAAGATACAGCAAAGTCAGCAAACTGCACCTATAGGGGAAATTCATTTCAGGCTCCCAAAATTGCTCATAAAGTATCTGGAGTTATGCCATTCCCTGGATTCTCCCTCCAGTTTGTTCATGTACTGAACTGTGGCCTTCAGGGACTTTAGCACAAGTAATTGTGGTGTAGGTTCCTTCCCTTCCCTTCCCTTCCCTTCCCTTCCCTTCCCTTCCCTTCCCTTCCCT
>NW_024581428.1:0-6942 GCF_017639235.1 Corvus kubaryi
GTTTCTTCTTTCATTCTGACAGTGGAGGGGTTTGTTATTTTTTTTTTAGTTTTCCTTTCAGTGGCACAAAGAGCACCCACTTCTTGCTGAGGAACAGAAAGACTTGCTGTTCCTGTGGACTCTTGCCCTCTCAGAAAATCACCTTGAATCCTTATTTTATATCTCCTGAAGAATGTATGCTCTGGTGGTTTTTGTTTTAGTTCCTGGTAGGACTTTAAATCAAGGCACCATTTCACAAAATGCTGTGTACTTGAAATAAAAGGCAGCTCCAGCACTGTAGATTCAGGCTGTGTCTTTCATCTGGAGAGAGTATGGAGTTTCTTATGGAGGAATATAGTCACCTCCTCAGTCCCCTGTTGCATCCATGGCTATGTTACGAAAGCAAATTCCTGATGTTCCCTGACACATGGACAAGCACTCACCTCTGCAGTAACTCACTGTCCAAGCAGTCTGCACGCACCTGAGGTAATCCATATAAATAATCCCCTCTTCATGGCTGCATGGCCTTCCTGAGCAGTTGGTGATACGCAGGTGAAATCCTTCTTCTCCCAACATCAGCAAAAATGTTTCAGAGACCACAGACCTGGAGGTGCCCAAGGCCAGGTTGGATGGGGCTCCCAGTAATGTGGTCTGGTGGAACGTTCCCCGCCCATGGCAGGGGAGTTGAAACAACATGACCTTCAAGGCCGCTTCCAACCCAAACCATTCCATGATTCCTTGCTTCTATGACCTTGTCCTTAAGCCCATCATGTCCTCACGAAGACAAGACCTACCTCAGAGGCGTGTGAAGCCCACACAAATCTTAACGAGAAATCTGGGAGGCAATGGGACTGGTTTCACCAGATGCATTCAATTCCAGGAACACTAACCACAGCCATGAATATTAATAAAAGATCAGTAAGAAAAGAGGATAGGAAAAAATGTTGTGTACAGACACTTTAGAGGCATAAACAGAGAAGGCTCATCTATACCAGCCCATGTGCACCCACGTGCCCAGACATCACTTTTTTTTTTCCATATTTAAAACCCACAGTCAGTCTGAACCAGACTTAAGAGGAAGCTCTGACAATCTGAAGTAATTTCTAAAGCAGGTTTTGATTTAGGAAGATAAGAAAAAGCTCTAAGAAGCCAAATTTCCAATTGTATATTCCTGACAGAGACTTGGACCTGAGTTTTTATTAATCAAGACAAGATCCCAACAGAATTCACTCCTAGAAGTAGTGGCAGGTGGTGGGGGAAAGGAAAAATAAGAATAAAAAGAAAGAAAAATAACAAAAACAAAAAAACAAAACCTAAACAAACCCCTGCAGGAAAAGACAGAGTCTATGGATAAGTGTCTGCCACCACAATAAGATACACATGGCCTGTTCAAGAATGCTTTTGCAGGAAGCCAGGCCACAAATAAAACAAGACACGTGGTGTGGGGTTGAATTGGCCACTTTTTTAGTAAATGAACAATTGATCCGCATCAAGTAACTCTAAATCATTTAGGAGGTCTTTTTTGATCCCAACCAGAACTAATATGTGCAGATAACCTGCACTTGGCATTATGGTTGTCATTCCCTGTGCATCTACCACCCATCAGAGATCCCAGTTCTGTGTGTCTCAGAGGGGCAGGAGAGCAGAGGAGAGAGAAGATAGGGAGGGACCCAAAGAGGGGGAACAATCTCTTTTCATCATCCAAACATCTTCAGGACTGTCCAAGTCTGAAGAGATGCAAACCACAGAGGGGGGACACACCAGTGTCAGTGTCATGGGGATGGCACCCCCATTCCATGCCCACTACTGTGTGTCCTGCCCATCATTCCATGCAGGGAGGACTAAAATAGCATGACTGCTCCTATCAGAATTCTTGGCAAAGTCAACAGAAAGTGGTCTGAAAAATATTAATGCATCCTGCCATCTCCTCGTGGAAGGATTAAAAGCCAAATTTATGCCACAACCTGATGACTTTAAGGATGCTATTTCTAACAGAAGTATAATGCAACATAGAAAAATTAGAAAGTATTTCACCATAGCATTGTCATGATCAACAAAGATCACAATGGCAACACAGAAATAATATTTTGTCCAAATGCCTTGCAAAACGCTCTCATTTGAGAAGGGTGAGATTCAGGCAAGGCTGCTCTGAATTCTCCAGGTTCACTCCTGTGATTATTGTGGCTTCAGATGAGTTATCCTGCTCCAATGTTCTTGTATGACTTTTATAAGCCAGAGATATTTTGGTCAACATTTTTTCAAGCTGCTGTTGGTTGTTTGCTCCTCATTCTTTTGCAGGACCCTGTATTTTAACCACCATTCTTTTAAAAGCCATGCTAAATGGCACCACTTCATAGTCACTACTCTTACAAATCCTGCAAAAATTGAAGCATTTTGGAAAATCCAATTTGACCCTGATGTAACTGAGATAACACCTGTGAGCTTCTGCCATACTTAAGGCAAGGATTAGAGAGAAAGGGCAAAGATCTGGGTTCAGAAGAGTGAAAAGCTTTATGGCGAAAGTAAGGATTACAATTAAATCATTTGCTAGGAACATGAAAAAATTTTTTAATGTTGTCACTCTCTAAGAGGTGTATTCTGCTTTTCAGCTGATGATCAATCACTGCCTACTTTGATTTTTTATCAAAATAGGGGAAATGCCTTCAGAGTAATATTTTTCTGGAGGCTTGATCCTGAAAGATCAGACCCAGCCACGAGAGTTCATTGGGATCTCAGCAGAGTTTCTGTGGCACCACTGGCATCCCAGTGCTCAGTTAACCCTCTGTTGAGAGTGTTTTTGTGGATTTACACTCAAAATGATCCAGATGCGATGTTTGTAGTGGTCTCATTTCCTATGGAGTAAAGGAAGGGAGAAAAATCATACAGCACAATATTTGCCATTGTTAAAACCAAAATGATGATCAGGACAGAGCAGGGAGAGCAACTTTGCAATGAAAAAGATCCCAATCCACATTTTGGGTTCACACCTCTCAAACATCTTGTGGGAAAATAGTAACAGCGACAACAATAAACACAGGAGCAACAAAAAAGTGGAATCCCAATGCCTGTGCCCACAGTGAGAATAAAAAATGCAAAGCCTGGGCCACCTCGCCTTTAATTTCCTAACTGCTGTTTTGTAAGGCTGTGTCATGCTTCTCAGTTCAAACACGCTTTGGCTCTTTATTATTCATGGGCCTTTTTCTCAGTCAGTGGTGTTGAATAATAAAACAGCCCAGGATCAAATGGGCCAATTCTCCACGCCTGACACCAACTGCTACTGTTCGCTGGGCTCTGCCAAGCGTTGCCTCTGATAATGAGTGGGATTTGGTTAAACAGTAAATTAATGAATAATGAAATATCCAGGTTGATCAGTTAGAGAGCACGCTTGCTTTGCCCCCGGCCAAGTGCTCGGGGCAGAAATTACTCTCAAACGGCACTTGCCTGTGTGCTGGGCTGGATAACTATTTTACAGCCTATTGCTTGACAGGATGTTGGGAAGGGGGCGAGGTGAAGGGGGGAAGTCGGGGAAGCAGAGTGGAGAGGGCAATCTCCTCATCACCCCGCATGGAGGGGAGAAGGGGCCGCTTTGGGGTTGTGCAGACCCCCCTAGAAAGGGGAGAGGGTTGCAGGGTTGAAGGAGGTCGTGATGAGGCTGGATGAGCTCCCTCTTAGGTCTTCCTCCCTCTTCTCCCGACTTTTTAATTATTATACCGGTGTTGGCATTATTATTATTACTATATTACTATAATATATTACTATATTACTATAATATATTATTACTAATATACCCTAGTCAGGATTACCTTGACCCTGGCTATCACTGGGGTTAACCCAGACTTCCCCCTTCCCCATCACTATCAATTCTCGCCTCCATCAGCCCTGTCCGAGCGTGTTCCAGAGCGGGGCCACCCCTCCTGGTGGGGCTTGGAGCTCAGACGGCAGAAAGAGCCTCCCGGAGCTGTGTGTCAGGTGTTTGGGGCGAATAAAAGAGCCTGTGAAAGGCTCTGCCTGCACGGGATGGGGCACAGAAACAGAGAGATGGAAAAAGCAAGTGCGGAAAGGAGAAAACAACCCTGAATCCTTCATTTTAATAACCCCGTACCCTTCATTTTCTGCATCGGGAGTAATAAGTAGCTGTGAAATATTTCCCGCAGGTCAGTAGCACAAGCACGTGTATGTACACAAACACACAGGCACGATTTTTACCGCTAGAGAAGGGGAAAAAGCTCCCACACCCGGAACTGTACTCCAGCCCAGGGTGTTTATTTGGGGTGCTGGTATTGCTCCAAATCAGCGAGAAAACCGCTACAATTATCACCTTTTATCCAGAAGGGAAACTCTGTAACCAACTCACCTTTTTTTTTTTTTTTTTAATGGTTATTCTTTCCAAACTTCCCAAACAAGCCCGAACTTCCTAAACCAGAGCAAGGAGTGTGAGGGAAAACCCTATATACATACTAAAAGTAAAAGAAGAGAGTAGAAAACCCATCTTTTTCCAAAATGCGAGGTTTCGGGTCGGGGCTCAGTTACTTTCGCTTGTCTCATGTCACTCCTAAGTTAAAGTTTAGAGAAACCTGTGAAGCGTAAGGAGAAGGAGGTCCCTGCTCTGCCTCGGCCATCGCCCCCGTCCTCCCCCAGCTGCCGGGCGCAAGGAAAAGCCTCCAGGCGCCGGCTGCGGTGGCAAGGTCCCGGGAAAGCAGCTTTGGAGGGGTTTAACGAGAGCCTCCTTCATTTTCCCAGTGTTCATTCATCTGACGGAGCGGCGTTGTGCGAGTGTAGGGAGGAACAGGCTTCTCTGGGGCAGGTTAGAGCCGGTGTTTGCTTTATTTCTGGAGCAGAACCACCTCTCACATTCACCGTCTCACCTTAATATCAAAATCCAGAACTTTTCGTTTTCAGGTATTTCGCTTCATTCCTTCCTGCTCGCCAACTTAAAATGCATTTTTTACTCCAGACTATTTCCGTGAAAACCATTTACCCAAAAAAATGTTTTCTAGTCCCATTTGAAGTTCTTCCACCACCACCCCCCACCCTTTTCCCATCATTACCAGTTATTATACTGTGATTTTCCATACAGAGCTGGAAACAGGCTCCCTTTTTCCCAGCCAAATTAGGTTCCACTCTGCACTGGAATAAAGCAGAGTTTATCAGTGACCGGGGCTGATCTCTCATCCCCATCGTTGCTCACAGGTTTTTGGGAAAACTACAGCTTTCGGTTAAGTTACTGGGAGTTTCACAGGAGCAACAAAATTGCCAGGTGATGCTTTGTGCACGGAGATAAACTATTGTTAGTGCGGATTTCATGAGGCAAAATATCTTCCCTGGTACTTTGATGCATTTTTACAAGGAAAATAAATGCCCACACGCATTTCATTCACATTGGTGTTTTAAACTAGTAAAACCATGGATATAATTGCAATTGCAGAGAATGCTCTTATTAAAACTCAGCACGCACTGGTCTATCACCTGGAAGAGACCAAAGGTTTCTGTTTTAAAGGAAATGTTCCTCTGGTCCTCAGGAATCATCCTCCTCTCATGCTATCAGGAGACGCAGACAATTTTGCCGTGTACTTAACAGGACTAATAATCACCGTCACAGCACTTCCCCACGCTGGGGAACAGTGCAGGTCCAGTGTTTGCCTTTGTAGTAAAAACACCTTGCAAATGTTAGATTTGGGTGGTTTGAGGGTTATTTTGGTTGTGGAATTTTTATATACATTTGCCCCATTCGGGGCCGGAGGGGGTAAAAAGATTCTGAAAATTCGGGTGAGAAATACATGCACAAACACACACACACACTTTTTTTTTTTAGTTTTGATGTTGTTTGGAGGAAGCTCCAAAGTAATTGCAGTCATTTCGTAATTGCGTGAGATTCTGGGGTTTTTCTTCTTCATATTAAGCAGAGAGTATAGAGACACTCTTAACTCGTAAAGCCCCAGAGATTTATCCCTCCCTGCCCCAGGACGCATTCACAGGCAGAGGGGGGTGTTTGCTGGAAGGGTAATCGGGGCAGCCCTTCCTCCGCTGGGACACCGGGATGTGCGGGAAGCAGCAGAGCCCAGCCCTGAGGGGAGAGCTCCGGGAAGCACCGGCCCCTCGCACCGGCTGGACTCTCCTGCAGCGGTTAAATTCCGAAGGCAAAGACAAGGAGCATATTTGGTTTTCCCTTAACTCCTAAAAGCCAATAGTGGAACCAACTCACTCTTGTGACACGAAATATAGCACAATGTCCTGGTACAGCTGTGCGCAGACACACTTCCAGCTACAGGGGAAAGATATGTGTGGATGCCTGTTTACGAGACAGACAGAGAAAACGAAGGAATTCGGTGAATATACTGGTCCTGGGGATTATTTAAGACATTTGACTAGTTCCGTCATAGGGACACCAGATGTTATTTATGAGGTCTCGTATAAATATGGGCCATACCATGCAGGTGGGGAGGGAAAGGCGGAAAAAAAAGCCAGAGGAAGGAAAGAAAGAAGTTCACCCCAGAGGGATGAAAGACAACACCGATGTTTATAACTATATAAATCACGCTGAAGTTTTGTAATGGAAACTAGAACTACCTGGAGTTTATAGGAAGAGAATGGGACAAGGCGGGAGAGGCGGAGGGAGGGAAGGTCCCTGCTGGTCATGGCTGGGAAAGCAGATGAGAACCCAGCGCCGTGGGGAGGGGAGGTGGTGCTGAGCTGGGGTACGGCTGCCTTTGCTGGGGTTACTGCGGCTGCTCCCTGGTTTTATCCTTAGCTGGAGAAAGTGTGAGGAGGAAGACTAGGACATAGGTAGGTAGGTAGGACGAGAAAGAGAGAGAGAGAAAAAGAGAGAGAGAGAGAAGGAGAGAAAGAGACAAAGAGAGAAAGAGTGAGAAAGAGAGAAAGAAAGAAAGAGAGAAAAAAGACAAAGAGAGAAATAGTGAGAGAAAGAAGAGAGAAAGAGAGGGAAAGAGAGAGAAAGAGAAAGAG
>NW_024581428.1:7042-36586 GCF_017639235.1 Corvus kubaryi
AAAGAAAGAAAGAAAGAAAGAAAGAAAGAAAGAAAGAAAGAAAGAAAGAAAGAAAGAAAGAAAGAAAGAAAAAGAAAGAAAGAAATCTGATCTTGTCTTGTTGAAGATCGCTGAGAAAATGTAGTGGAAAAGAGGAGATCATCAGGAATACTCCTGCTTTCCTGACGCCACTTTTCCAGAGCCCAGTGTTCCTGTGTCCGAGCTGGCTGCACGGCGAGGGGAGCGGGAGGAGACCCCGGCCCGGGGGGAGGCAGGACACACCACTGCCTCCCGAAGCAGCGAACTGCACTTTATTATAAACGCATACATAGATGTGCTTTGAATTTACCACCTTGACACCGTCGCCGGGGGCCTGGGAAACTCGGGGTGAGCCCTTCCTCGTCTCATCGGGTCCCGTTTTAAAGGGAGCCCTCGATTTCCACAAGCGGGTGCTTCTGCTGAGTTACAAGAGAGCTTTTCCCGGTGCATTTGTTTTTGTTTTTGTTTTGGGGTTGGGTTTTTTTTTTTGTTTGTTTTTTGTTTGTTTGTTTTGTGGTTTTTTTTTAAATCCCCTTTTTATATAACTGTTGCACAGTCCTTTAACAACACAAAAACTTCCTGATCCCCCCCCTCTCCCTCCAAACAACCTCCCCCCAGACTCCGCTGGGAATGGCGAGGGCTGTTTTGGAAGGTTTCATGCAAAACATGTGCTCTACTAAAAATAATACCATTGGTGCGATTAAAACAAAAGCAAACTAAACAAACTAAAAAAGCGTGGCATGCATCCTAGCTTTGGGGAATCAGCTCCAGTGCTATTCCCAGCCCACCGGCGTCCTTACCCCCACACCTGCACACACCTGGATCAGAGGGACAGAGGATGAGAGGTTTGGGGGTCCCCGCTCCCCGCCCTGCAAAGTCCCGGTAAAAATTAGGAAAGGGAAAACAGGGGGATTCCCTTTGCTCTTTCTCGCGCAGCTCCGCTGCTCCCCCACCTTGTTTTCCCCCTGCTCGGACCCCGGGCGCTGCTGTCCCAGTCCCCCCCCCTCCACCCACCCGCCTCCTCCATCCCGGGCCCCACAAACTTGCTCCGGGCGTTTTTGCCATCACACCACGGAGAGAAAGTAGGTCACGGCTGAGTCCAAGCCTGGCTGAAGCCGAGGCAGCCGAGCCTCGAAAGCTTTCCCATAGAACACACTTTGGGGTCGTCGTTTGCAATGTTGTTTGGTTTTGGTTTTTTTATTATGATGAAGATGATGATTTATTTTGGACACCATGGGCGATCAGCTGAGCCGGCTCCTGTAGTCCAAGCTGGAAGGAGAGGGAGAAGGGAGGTAGTTTGGGAGATGGAGGTGGGGATGGATTTATTTTTTGCTATTCCCCCATCCCCTCCGAGAGAAATATTAAGTTGCAAAAACCGATCCACCGCTTGTCAGGGCTCCTGCACCTCTCTGCCTGCGCTCTCTAACCACTGACCGCTCTCTCTAAAAACCAACAGATAAACTCCAACCCAGACGAGCCTTCAAACCGGGTATTTAATTGAAATAGTTCACCGCAGTAAAAACGAGGTTTTAAACCGGTTTTCCACCCTCAGGGCTCCGTTCGAGCACACGTGTGTGTTTGTTTTCAGGGTGACTGTGCGGAGGGTTAAATTGACAGTCCTTTCCAGGAAAAAATAAAAAAAAAAAAAGAAAGAAAGAAAAAAAACCGGGGGAAAGGTGTTTTCTATAATACCAGTAAAAAACAATTAATTAAAAAATCCTGAGGCCCTCATCTGGTCCCCCTCCTGCTTCCCCCAACCTCAGGGTAAACCCCGAGTCACTCCGGAGTGGCTCCGGGTTCGCCCTGGGGATCCGGATCTCAGCTCTGCGGCGATTACAAACCTAAATAAAGCCGATTTGGGAACGAAGGTGAAGGGAAGGGGGAAGGGGGAGAAAGAAGTTTTCATTTGAATATTTCCTCTTGCTAATAGCTGGTGCTGCAAGTGTTGACCCAAAGGTAGAAAATAAACCCGCATTGTGAACACGAACATCACTCCCGATCTCCATATAAGAGTATATATAAATACACATCTATTTACACACATCCAGGTAAGCGTAAGCGAAATGTACAGTAACAGTAACATAGCAGTGGGAGGGAAAAAAAGTTTGCTGATGTTGCAGGTTTACATAAAATTTTCTTTTAACGGCTCATGCTTTAGAAAGAAAAAGATTTACTCCGAATTCAGCTGGTTAAAGCAAAATGAAACAAAAGCTCACGTTAACATGACATGAGGTTTATTATAGGTCTGCTTAGAATGAAGAGGTAAGTGTGGGAAAAAATATGGACACTTTTGAGTCAGACAGAAATAAAATACCAACATTTCTGAGAAGCAATATTTATTGTCTTTTTTTTTTTTGCCTTTTTTTTTTAATGTAGAGACATGTCCTGAATTTCCCCAAAGCCTAGATTGGGAAAATAAAGACTTCTTGGCGTTATAAGTAAATCTGTCTGCAGAATCGAAGCAGCACCAACATTCAAAAAAACTGAAGAGGAAAATACAACAAAACACAACAACCTCTTTTTTTTTTATTCTTATTCTTATTATTTATGTAAATCAGGTCATCACTGGACAAGAAACCAATTTCTACCCATTACCATAACAGCTTGTCTATAAAGAACAGAAAAGATTCAGATAGGATACTATCTAGTCAAGCGGGAATTTTTTTTTTTTTTGGTTTTATTTTTTCTTTCTTTTTTGTTAGTTTTTTTATACTTTTCGTTTTTAAATTCCCCCACCCATTCACAGAGGTATAGAGTCACAGATAAATAACCCAAAAACTACTTGCTCGCCATATTTACACATTCCCGTTAAATTAAGCATAAATAAATATATACAAACTCAATACTGAATGCCTCTCCGCATTTCTTCTCAGGAAGAGTCGATAAACTGATATTTCTCACTGCATGGTCAGATTTTTCAAGAAGAGGAGGTGAAAGGGATCGTTTGGGGCATAAAAGGAGAATTTATTATTATTTTTTTCTTTCATCTTTCCCGTTTCTCATTCGCTTTTTCAGAGCTTTGCATTTGTTTGGGTCTTTTCTTTTTTTTTTTTTTTTTTGCCTTTATTTCTCGCTGGCACACAGTGTTTCGTCTCTCTCGAAATGTTCAGGCGTTTGCCAGTGTGTTTGGGGATGTTTTCTTTTATTTTTTTTCCCTTTGTATAAGAAAATATACTATTTGTAAAAAGCCTACGGTCTCTCTCACACAGGGAAGCCGGAGGGGAGGGGGAGGTTGTCTGGATTGATCTGGTAAATGCTTACGGCAGCTGAAACAAGCACCAAATTCTCCGAGAAATTTATTAAAACAGAGCCGGACAGGTCTGTGTGATAAACCGGTCAGAAAGAGAGGAGCAGGGGAAGGGAATAAGCCCTTTGGGCACAGCTAAAGGTCTTAAAACCATCCTTCCCCCATCCCTCCCAGCCCCAAATGCAAATCTGGGGATTTGGGGAGAGATTGGTCTGGGATGCAAGGGGACTTTAAACAGCTTCTCACAGAGAATTTCTATTAGGTGGGACAAGACACGACCCGATTTTAAAGAAACCATCGGGTTGTAAAAGGATTCCCATAAAATTGGCTTCTTGTTTCCATCACATCTTGTGTGAATAACAACCAGCAAAAAAAAAAGTCCGGGAGCATATGAAAATAAAGATCTTTCCAACGGCAAATAAAGAATTGTTATTAAAAAAAAAAAGTGAGACTAAGAATGAAATAAAATTTACAGCAACCCACCTGTTTGGTTTGAAAACAAACTTTTCACGGTCTCTCCTCAAACTTTTCCCTTGAGTTACAAAGCAAAGCTGTTAATCCTCCTGTTTATTGATTTATGATTCCGAGGAAACCAAATCTTTTAATAACTCAATTATCAGATAAACGTCTGAGGTGCCCCGCCAACACAAGTAGTCAGGCTGGGAAAGTGGAGGGGAGCAGAAAAATACCTTCCAGAAGGAGGCTGAGTTTAGTTTCGGGGGGACCTCTGTACTCAGCACTGATAGGAGCCACCTAGAAATGGATGACTCCCTCTGGGACCAGCACTAGGCTAGGGGGAAGGACAGAGAGAGGTGCTCCTATCCTATGTTTTCTGCCTGATTGCATTAAATCATAAACCTCGTGAACTTTGTCTCCACACTTTGGGGAGCAAGTGGGGGGAGCTGCAATCAGTGGGAACTTGGCTTTATTTTGCCTGAGCAATGCATAACCTGGCATTTGCAGTTTGTCTCCTCCAGGTAGAAGGCACAAGGGACAGACTGAAACTCTTCCCTCAACCTGCTCAAGGTTTAGGTCATAGTCCAGGTGACCAAACCTGTGCCTAGGGGGGATTTCAGCAGTAGCAGGATCAGGCCCTCACATGTGTGAGTAGGTCTTTCCACAAGAAGTTCTAAGGGTTCCCTTTCCCCGTTAACACACAGCAGTGGTGGGATACTGTCCTCTGCATTTAAAAGGAGCACTGCCTACATTTCCCCCAAGACAAGGAAAGGCCATTCCCAACATGCCCCCAAAGCCTTCAGCTGGAAGTTCTGGGGTGGCAGGGAAGAGTTTCCCATGGCCCTGCTCATGCAGCTGGGGAAGTGGAAGACAGAGCTAATTCGGGGTCTCCCCACACCCAAAAGCCCCCCTGAGCTGGATGATGCTGGAAGGCTGGACCCACAAGCTCCTCACAAAACCTATTTGCAGGGGGCAAACAAGGCAACATCCAACACTTGGTGCTCTGCTCCAATAAACAGGATATTCCCATCAGGCAGAGAAGGGAGCTGTGCTTTCAGGTGGGGCCATTTGTTCCTCCCCACATCCCTTCTTTCCCTTTCCTGTGCATCACTGCTGGGCCATGCTCTACACTGGATCCTGGATTGTCCTTCCCCAGAGCCCTGATTAACTTTAGGGTGGTTGACAAGGGGTAAGATTTGGAGGACTGGGGGCTGCCTGGAGGTTGCTTTTCAATCAGGGGGTCCCCAGCCTTCTGGTGGGGGATCCATGATTTGACCACACCTCCTCTGGTGACATCCACAGGGATGTGACAATCCCTGCCATAACCAAATTCACTGGCAGGGACATGCCAGGGTCTGAGACTGCCTCTGACTCATCCCAACAGCCCATGGAGAAGGCTGCCTGCCTCAGTTTCCCCATTTTCTCACAGGAGAGCCCCCACAGCACTCTGCCCCAGAAGAACCAAAGGTACATGAGCAAGGAGCAGCTTGGGAGGCGTCAGTGCTCCTTGGGGCTGGATGATCCTTGTATTTCTATTGCTACATGTGTGCAAATCACGAGTAGAGAACAAGAGCTGGGACCTGGCTGCATGAAGATTTGAAAAGCAGAGCAGGCCCTCAGCTGTAACCATGTCTCAGAGAGCCAAGGGCACTAAGGGTGACAAGAGGATCGTTTGCTCTTTTGTTTTGAGAACATTTCATTGAGGGATGTTGGGGGTATTGTTGAATTATTTCTCCCTCACTATCCACTTTGGAAGGTATCTCAAAATTAAAGCAAGGCTAAGCCTTCTCTCTCTCTCTCTCTCTCTCTTGTTTTGAGTTCAGGTGTTCCTGCTTGGGATGGTGGGAGTGAGTCCTGCAGCTTTCACAGGGATCCTAGGGGGAAGCCTGACCCTACTGGAATTTTGCCAGTGACTCCAGGAGATTTACCCACACCCAGTTCTGACATAAGCAAAAAGATGTGTTAGTGCACGAGCCCTACCCCACTGAGAAACTCATGCAATTACCCAACACGGCAGGATCCAAACAGAAATTCATATCCTTACACTTCAGCGTTATTTTACCAGAGAAGACAGAGAAATGTATGTAAAAAAAAAAAAAAAAAAGAGGAAAGAAATAAGACTTCCCATTCACCCTCACCACCCCAAATCATAAGCATAAGACATCCTGTCAGACACCAAACCACCAAGAAAAACATTGGAGTTAAGAAGTTTTGCCCCCCTTACCACACCGGCTTGTTCTAAAGCAAGAGTCACAAGACATTAAAAAAAAAAAAAAGCTTTCTGAGAGAAACAGATTTCCTCAGAAATCAGGATATTCCCTGGCAAACCCTCCCCACTCCCATCACGAGGAGCCAGCTCACATGGCAACTCTTTCCTCCCTGGGTACAAAACCCTAGTGCCAAGCAAGTGCAGTAACATTCAACACAGCTCTTATTTTCTTTTCAACAGTACACCTCGATTTCAACTTATATTTTTATCTCGTTCAAATTATTCCCTTTGAGCTTCTTTAAAGAAGTGCACCTACAGAATTCGGTAACAACTGGCTTTGATTTGAAAAAAGCAAAAAAAGCAAAAAAAAAGTATCAGAATATCAGAATTGTGGATTTTTTTTCTCTGTACCTGATATATTGTGTAGGGATCTCTAGTCCTCTTTGAAGAAGCTCATAAGCCAAGCGGGCAAAGCTTTAGGAAACAGAAGAAAATAAAATAGTGCATACTCCTGAGAAAGAATTACATACTCATATCACTCATTTTTTGTTGTTGTTAACAGTTTTTTTAAAAATGGGGGAAGATCTCTCTCACACACACTAGTCAAGGAAATTAAGGACTGAAATATTGGCATAGTTAGGAATATAAAACTCCCTAGAGAAAAAGAGGAGATCTCAGAAAATTAAGAAATCAGATAGCGCTGACATTTTACCAGACCTTACTTCCAAAATTTTGCAACCCATTATAGTCAAGGCATTTTACCATCAAAGACAAAATTACTAAATTACAAAGGTATGTTTGCATGCATTAATATGTGTGGCTACGCACACATATTCTCTCTCTATATATGTATATACCCACATATATACATATATATCCACAAACATACATAGGATACACGCGCCCCCCCCCAGGGAGTCGGGTGTGCACATACACAGATGCACACACAGCGGCACACACACACCCAGACACACCTGTAAACGCTGGCAATCTAAACAGAGAGTCTGTCTAGACCAGGAAAAAACACAAAATAGTTCTTAAAAAATAGACTTGGCTAATTCAACTGAGCCACGGCGACCCCGAACGTCCCTTCTGGTGGCACCTAAAGTTAAGACGCTGCCGTGAACGCAGCAGGTGTTGATGGCTTGGTGAGGGGTCTGGGAGCTCCCCTCCTTTCCTAGTCTAGACAGAGCCAGGGTGGTGAGATGACGTGGGAAGAACTGAGGGGAATGAGGCCATGGAGTTGCTCAGAAAGGAACACTCTGGAAGATCATTTTAGTCTAGGTGGAGACAGGACGTTGTTCAAAACAACAAAAAAAAAGGAATAAAATAAAAAAAATAATAGCAAGACAGACCGTGCAGCTCAAGAAATCAAAGCACTGACACCAAAAATGTTTCTCCGATTTCTTCCAATAAGTTATTCATTTCTTTCTTTTATTATTATTATTAATTATTATTATATTCCCCTCCCCCCCAATCATTATTTAAAAAATGTGAAAGAACAGAAGTGGGAAAAAAAAAATCCTGGTGGTTGTCTTCACATGTTCCTGGCAAGAGACTCTGAACCACTGGTCTTGCGCCATTGTGCTCCTCTGATCTTAAATTATTGTCTTTCTTTTATTATTATTATTTTTATTTTATTATTATTATTATTTTGTCCTACCTAATAGAATTCTTCCAAAGCCCAATCCAGTATTTTTAAAGCTAAAATTAAGACGGTTTTTTTTAAAAAGATTATCTCTCTCTTTTCTCCTTTTATTTATTTAACTTTTTTTTCTTTTCCTTTCTTTCGTTCTAATTTTTTTCCTCTCTCTCTCTCTCTTTCTCTCTCTCTCTCTCTCTCATTTTCTGTGTTTCTCTTCCTTGTCTCCAGTTTTACTACCTGGTCCTTCGCCAGATGTGTGCCTGTTAGCAGTGTTGTTGTTCAAGAACATCTTGTCCATGCCTTTGAGAGCTTCAGTCAGGTAGTTTTGGAGGGCCGTGAGGGCAGCGCAGATAGCAGGGGCCCCAAAGCCGTGAGTGATGAGGCTGAAGTGAGTCAAGCAGCTCTGAATGCCCGGTTCCAAAATAGGGGTGGGCCGGCTGTTTCCAATGGGCGTCCTGTCCTGGGCCAAGAGATCTGTAAATTCTTTACAAAGTTGCCTGCATGGAAGAGAGAAAGGCAAAGAGAGGGAGAGAGGGAGAGAAGAGCAGTTAGGCTCATCCAACAATTATCTGTGAAAACCAATGGGCAGGTTCAGGCCAAAAGTGGTCCCAAGACATGGGATGGGACCTTTCTGCCACCATCTTTTTCCCCAGCAGTTCTTGGGCACCAGGCATGGTGAGCCAACATCTCCCTGCTCATAATGATGCTCTTCAGGGGATAACACCAGCTCTGGAGATTAAAATCTCTCCAGCAGTCACAAGGATGTTTCTGAAGCACTGTGAAAACTCAGCCCTGCTCGGTGGCTTCAGAAACAACCAGGCTGAAAGGCAGATAGATGTGCCCTGGATCTGCCAAGCACCCATCCTCCTGGAGGCCTGACCCCGGCTCAAAGCAGCTCCCACCAATGCTGTCCCTAAAGGAAAGCGCAGCCATGCACTAAGAACTACTGGGTGGCACAGGGACCTGGTACAGGGAAGGGCTAAAACAGAGCTTCTCTGAGTCTGCTCAGGCTGGGCCACCTTACTGAGAAAAATCAGGATTTTGGGACTCCAGGCTGGCTTATTCATGGCATGAGGAAAAAAGCAAGCATTTCCCATTTTATTCTGGGGGTGTGACAACCCAATTAACACATCAGAGCTGACACCTGGCTCTTGGTTGTTTGCCTGCACCTTTGAAAATCAGATTTGATTTTTCTAATGAATTCACACACAATCACTTTCTTTTGCATTACTCTAGTGCAAAAGACATTCAAGTCAACAGGTGCCTGGGTAACACAGAAACCCTGGAGGCTGGTGCAGCTCCCACAGGAATAGTCTTTAAGGGTTCCCAAAGGAATCAGTTTTTTAAGACAGGTGCCTACCCAGGGAGTGGAGATAAAAAAGACCAGAATATTAAAAAAAAAAAAGGAAAAAAGAAACCTTTAAAAAAGACATTCAGCTCTCATCCTCTGAAATTCTCTGAAATTCCCAGTGGGTTAAAGGTTTCAGAGGGTGGGGAAAGATAAAGGTCTACTTCTATGTGTATTATCCATTAAGAAAGTGCAAGAGAGGAAACTTTGAATTTGGAGAACAAACAGTAATGAGTCCAACATTTTACATCTTCAAAGAGCAAAGCAGGATCTGCGAGCAATTAAAGTTCTGGGACATTAATATCTTCTGACCCTGCAGAAAAGGGCAATCAAATTCCAATCACGTCTAAAAAACATCTGGACAAATTTGAGCAAATGATTTTTCAACCCTCCATATATTTCTTTAAATTACGCTGTCATCGGAGGCAAGCCACGTCCCAGAGCATGAAGTAAATGAGAGCTGTTTGGGCTGGGATTTTTCTTTCTTTTCTTTTTTTTTCCCCTTTTTTTTCCTGACAGACGAAGGTGTGTGAACACTCAGCACCCATTGCCGAGTACCCGAGCAAACCATGAAGCACCCAGTGAGTAGTCTGGAAGGCACAGCCTGGAGTAAATCATCACATACAGAACACCCACCGAGGAAGTCCCAAGGGAGAGAGATGGATTGGGGGGGGCCAAATCGAGAACCATTAGCAGTGCATGGTGGTGGGCTTTTCTTTTTTTCTTTATTTTTTTTCCCTTTTAAAAAAAAATATATATTTTTAATTAAATCGTATGGGAAAGACATTGCAATTTGGTAGCAGACAGACAGGTGTGTGTGAGCAGCAGGAGGGACAGACAGATACACTGTGGAAGGAAAATACAGATTTTTTGGTCCACTTTCCACAAAAAATGTTTAACTGGGATTGGTTTGAAAATGATGTTCTATAGCTAGGGGAGCATCGCCTACAACCTCTATAGGGGCAGGGTCTGCTGGCAGGAACCCCACTGCAGAGGGATGCAGAGCTCCTTGGGGCAATTCGAGCATCCTTCCTCCCCGCGGGGCTGTTGGAATTTAGAGCCTGGAAATTCCATCGGCCTTCCAAGCGGGCTCAGAGGAAGAGTTTGAGGAGAAGGAGGGTTTTCTCCTGGAAAGGCAGAAGGGGGTTGGTTAACTTGGCACTCACTTTGTGGCAAGCAGCATGTTTTTCCTGGAGTGGAGGTCGCTGGGGTCCGTGTGCTGTCTGTTCAGGTACTCAGAAACAGCTTTGGCTGGGAACTCCGTTTCACAGATGTACCCAAAATCCCGAGCTAAATGAACGGCTTCGCCTGGAGGGAACGAGACGGGGATTAACACCTCCGGGCACCGCCGGCCCCGGGCTGGGCTGGCTCCGACCCGCCGGGACACCGGGCGGAGCCCACCGCCCCCCTGGGAGGCAGCAGCTCCTTTGAGCAGCGTTTGGAAACCCGTTATCACCCCTTCCACCTCAGGGACAGGCTCCATAGCATCCCTTCCACCTCAGGGACAGGCTCCAGTCGTGTGTTTTCCCCCCACCAGCACTATTTTGGGGATAGAAGTCGATGGGACAGATTTTGAGCTGATGAGATTTGTCTTTGCTACACTGCACTCGTGTCGGTCTGTACCCATCAGCTGCTTGTGCAGAACGGAGGGAAGAGTTCACACACACACCCACCACACACACACAAAACTTTACTGGGCCAAAGAAAAATGCGAGGGGAAACTGGTCAAAGCCTGGAAGACTAAAGACCCACTACAGACCCAAACTTCTCTTAAGAGCAGAGAGACCGTTCCTGTTTCAATACCTCAGATCATTGTCCAAAATTTTACAGATGTGGATATATTGTTAATATTAGTGTTGATTTTTTGTGGGACGTTAGAGATACACTTTATGCACACACGGGGCACTTGCATCATTATCACAGTTATCGCCACATCTGTAAAATTATGGAGACAACCTCGTTAAACCCGATGGCAATTTAACAATCTGCATTTTAACTGACCATCATGAAACAAGAACTCCTGTCTGCCGGGTGGAAAGATAACAACTAACGGCAACTTTTTCTGTGAACAAAATCATTATTATTCTAGCTCTAATTCTAATTCACTTTTCCTGCCTGCCTGGTTTCAGGTTTCTTGCCTACAGAGGTTTGTGTCATCCAACTCCTACTGATGTACTTCATGCCACAAGAAGAAGACAGTAGCTGCGGAAAGGAGGAAAAAAGGAGGGGGGAAAAACCCCTCAGACTCTAGAGGGATTCCACCAGATTATAGCTCAACCCCTCTAGAATAAAGCGTTAAACCCTTTAAAGCATCGCCCGAGGGACGAGGGGGAAGGTTTCCAACACGCAGGTATGTCTAATAACCCCAGGACCACGTTATTTTTAACTATCAGGAGTTGCTTTCCAACGTCATCTCCTGCTTTCCAATGCTTCTCGCTAATCATCAAACCGGTTAATGGAGGCGAGAGCACCCGGCAGAGCCTGGAGGGGGGGTTCCCGAGCCGGGCAGGGTCTTCCCAGGCAGCGTTCGAGCAACGCGGGCCGGGACCGACCGGAGCGTTCCTGTTCCTGGCGATACCGAGCAGTACAGGAGCAGCTACGCTAAAGCCTGGCTGCTGGCAGGAGGAAAAAAAAAAAAAAATAGAGAGACAAAACTCCATCAGGTGCAGCTTCTTCCGAAAGGAGGGAGCTCTCTGGAGGCAAACTGTTGATTTGTAAGGGAATCAGGGGAGAGGAGGGGAATGTACACCTTACTGCACACTTGACACAGATTTTAGCATCACTGCGCAGCCCCACCGGCTTTTGAACCTCACACCAGTTTCGAGGAGGGGCTGGTGCTGCTGAGAGCAGAGTGCACGGTGTTCCACACACACCGCGGGGGTGAAGCTGCACTAACAGGGCGCTCAAGGGCACTTGTGCCCCCCGAAATGCTTCACACCTCCTATAGCGAGACCCTGTGCTGTAACCTACACTGAGCCTTGCACTCTCGGCATCACACACATGCGTGTACCAGGGGGAGCTCCTGCCCCTCAGCCCCCGTCTTTTTGCGAGCCTGCCTTCACTCTGCAAGCGGCAAGGTCTTGTCGCTCACATAACTCAATCAAAAGAGTTGAAAAGTTAATATCTAGCACAAATATTTATGCTCGCTTTATACGCAGAAGAGATAAGTGGATTATTTATACGCCTCTCAGTGTGTATGTGTAATGCAGATACATATAATTCATAATTGCATCCATACTATTCCAGTTAGTTTTTTTTGGAGGAAATCCAACTTCACTTAGCATAAACACGCACATAACCCTAAACTTTTTAGTGGCTCTAAATTTTCCTTGTCGATACAGTAACAACAAATCAAAGAAACACGCTGGCCACCAAAATGGCATTAGTTGAAATGACTTGAAACTTCAGTCTCCCCTGTCTCCTCCCTCAGGAGTAGATGCTCTCTTTGTTCAGCTCCAGCCACCTAAAGGGAAACCGAGCTCTGCTACTCTTAAATTGCTCTGCTTCATACAAAAAAGTAATTTTGTATTATTTCTCCGCACTGAGCATCTTCTGGAGGCCATAAATCAGCTCGGGAGGAGCGAATTAGCGGGAGGATGGAGCAGATCTAGAGTCGGAGATCACAGGGTGGAAACGAATAGCAAAGAGGAATGGGACTGCCCTGCAGAATTACACATGCACACAAATATATACACCTATATCCACACAGACACACTCCCTCACTCTTGCCAGCAGGAGGGATCAATGATCCTCCAGCCAATGACTTCATTTTTGGGAATGGGATCCTTAACCGTGCCGGTGTTCCTCCTAACCCGCCCTGATTTTCACCTCTGCAAGGTTTTCCCACCTGATCCCGAAAGTTGGTCGGGTTTTTTGGTGTTTTTGTTTTGTTTTGTTTTGTTTTGTGAATGTCAGACAGGAGCTCAGAGCAGGCAGGGGTGTGAAGGGAGCTGCGACCCTCGGCTTACCTTCCACCAGGGAGGTGAGTAAAGTGACATTTGCGGCCTTACGCCTGCCGGCTGGTAAATTCAAACCGATTTTTTCTAGCCTTTCTCGCAAAGATCTCCCCCCGTTTTTCGATTTGGCTCTAGAATTGCAAAGAAATTAACATCGTGATTAACCCCGCAGTGTTCCTGGAAGAAACGTTTAGTCTGTGCAGTCAGCGAAGCCTGGGAGGGTTTTCACTCGATGTTAAGGACTCTGGGGGTGTGGATTTCTGCTCGGGTTTGCTGAGATTTTCTTAATTTCTCCCAGGGGTAGAAGCGGGGATGAACCCATTTTTCTCCCGATTTTATCCAGGGAAATCAAATAACGCCAAACAGCAATAATTAATGGAAAGGTTCTGATCTAGAGAGCAAATGGATATGACACCAACTTGTATTAAGACGGAGTAAAGAGATGGATAGGAAGGTAGAGGAGGATTAAACCCTCTGTTATAACAGGAAAGAGCCAGAATGGGACGAGGGGATAAAAAACCGAATAAATCTGAAAAGTTCGAAGGGAGTGTGTGTGCGCCTGTGGATAAACTGTAAAGGAGGGAAATATTTATTAAACCTTCTCGCGCGTGTGAGTGTGTTCCTGTGCGAGGAGGTGACTCTGAGAGGAAGAGCTCACCTGAGGCAGGGTGCGTTATAAAGAGGGAATGGATCGCCTGGGGGAAGATTGGAATATCTGTCGGAGGTTACTGATAAGGGCTATAAAAGGATGAGTGAGCTATTGTTCGAACGCCCATACATATGTAAACCCCCAGGGATGAAATCTTGCCACCTGCGAAGTCGGGTAGAGTTTTGGCACCTAAGAACAGAGTCAGTCACAACACTCTCTTAATTCTTACTTAAAATTTGTTTAAGAATTAGCAGTCACACTTAGAGAAAGGAAACCAGAAACTACAGAGAAGCCACACTAGCTTCCCACTATTATATATCGAAGTAAATAGGGCTGGATGGCAGAACTGCAAGAGAGCAGCTTTCTATATCTCATCTGCTCTGAACCAAAATCTTGTTTAAAATTTAGATTCAAGATAGGAACTGAAGTCAGCAGCAGCCAATGATTACGGCTTGGGCCACCTCCAGAAATCTGCTGAAGTTCAATAATAATGTTCCTTTACCTTGGTAATTATATTTTCTACAGAGCATCTCTCAGATGTTCTCCCTGCTCTATTTGTAGTTGTACAGAAGGAGCAAGCAGGTTAGCATCTGTAAGTAAAGATCTCTGCTGCTGTCCCTGGCAGCTGAACAATGATTACAGACATTCACGTGGAACAGCAGCTATTTTGGGAGACCCGAATTCTCACGTGTATATTTGGGTGACTGACCGCATGTAGCAGAACTTTACCCCTTTTCTCCAGTCACAGAGCCAGAGCCCTTGACGTCATCACAGAATTTTTTGCGGTGGGGAGGGGGGAACTCCAAACACCAACTTCATTTTAAAGCCCCTTATAACCAACGCATCCAAATTGCTGCTGCAGGAGTTGCCAAGATATTTCCTCCTCTAAGATTAGCAACTTTTATACAGTATCTGAAGTTTATTCATTTTCAGTTTGTATGCATTTGTCTCTGCCTAAAAGTTATGTTTTTTATTACAGTCTACCTCACACACAGAAAATTAAATCTTGTACCCTCTCAGCCTGAGTGGGTGAGCTGGTACCTCATACTGTTGCCTCATGGCTTCTCCCCTGTTGTGACTGGAGATAGAGCCTTAGCTCACCTTTCTTACAGACAAGTCATGCTGACAATTCACAGTCCCTCAGGCACTGCCAAGAAGAAAAAGCCCTTTCTCCCTGGCAGCCTTTCCAACTAATGGTCCCAGAGCTTAAATTCTTGTTGCTTCTACATAAAAGCACAGTCTCCCACTTGTTATGATGGAGTGGCAACCGGGCCTGTAGGTTGTTCCTTGCTTCCCACTTCCTTCAGTGCCAACAACGCCAACTATTTTGAGGTCTTCAGCAAAATCCACCAGGGCATTAGTGGTGATTCGCACAAATGTTAAGCAGCAAAGGCCTCAAGACCAGCTGTGAGTGATCCCTCTAGCAACTTTCTCTGTGTGAAGCATTTTTTCTGACTTTCAGAGCTACCTGTTGGTGGTTTTTCTTTAGTCAGGTACCTGCATACCTTACAGTTTGCCTATCAGATCCCTGCCAATTTCTTGTATGACACCAGGTGTCATAATTGCCATCATTGCCTGATCATTATTGCCATATAGAGGAAGCCTCGTGGGTTTATCTAGGAAATCCCTAGAAATACATCAGGTCCTGAAATACTTCCAGTTCATCCTGAAACACGCCCATCATGGCATTTTATTTTGTCCACTTTCTAAGAGAGAAGTGTGAGGAGGAGAAAAGATAGAAAGTGTGTGCATGGACAAGGAGAAAATCTTTCCATCTCAGTTCCTTCATTTGTAGCTAAACAAGGCCAAATCCTTGTCTCCTCTCCATACATCCATCCCAGTGTCTGAACACAGCATATTTTCACCTTATCACCAGCATTACATGCACAGGCTCTATCAATAGGACCAATGCATATTTGAAATCATCTTTACTGTTGACCAAGGATTTCTGGTGCATGCATGGAGGCCCAGACACATTCACACATTTGCCCCAGACTCTTACCTTCTAAGTACTCCTCCTAGGAGAGATGCATTCAGACACTCTGGAGGGGAAAGGCGTCTTTGAACTTCTCCCACAGTTACTTTATACTTTGAAGTTGAGCTAAGCAAAGACAAGCGGCCAGGTACAGAGCAAAACACCTCTCCGGTATTGACTGAAATTCCACCCAGGAAGCCATCTTTATTCATCATCAAAGAAGTAACAGATTTTGGAGGAACCGGAACTGGAGAAAGAAAAGGGGAGGAGGGGAGAGAGAAACCATCAGGCCACAAAGGAGAACAGGATAACCACAGTCTCTCTCACATGCACAGAACAGCAAAATGAAAGGGAATTTTGAATCTCTGGCTACCTCCAGCAACCTAAAGGGTGCTGCTCCCCCAACCTCTAGGAAATTGCTCCATGAATGATGGATGGAGAGAAGGGTGGTACAGTACAGCCTCTATGCAGGGTTTGATCATTGGGAAATAAAATACATATTGGCAAGCACCTGGCAACTTTCGGGTTTGAGCCTGTGTCTCACCCAGAGCCCCCCGATGCCTTTTGTACAACGGACAGCGCCTTTCTGGAGGGGAAAAAAAGAGGAAAATTTACTTTTTTTTGGCTAATGTTTCCATTACTGCTAAGCTGAGCCAGGAATAAATTCACTACACAAAGGGAGTTGCTGTCTTAAATGAGTATCAAGGCTGGAGGATACAGCAATGAGAAGACAGCTCTGTTATTGCTTTGTGTTTTTATTAAGTCTGGTTTATGAAATAAAATGAGTCTTTTCCTTCAGAAAAATGAACACCAGGAAAAAATATCTGGTCTAACCATGGTGTTCTCCACTCTGATCATATTGTGCTGTCCGTGAATTAGTAGGAACTCTCCTGCCCCTAAATAAAACTGATTTAGTTACTGCAACACATATTTAAAAGTAGTTATAGGGAAAAGTAAAAAGAGAATGATAAAGTGAAATTAACAAAATAAAACCATGTTGTTCTCTCCAAGATAAAATGAAGTATTTCCTTTCTCTGAGAAACCAGTGAGGTTATTTTAAGAGTAACCAAGGGGATTATAATGAACAAATTCCTATAATAGCAACCAGACACACTCAGAAATAAACAACAAAATTGGTTGAACTAAAACTGAGAGCCATTCCCCTGTGACATGAATTTTGTTTACAAATGAACTTAAATAGCTCTCTCATAATTGTGTGTAACTGTTATGATTTACAGCAGGTGCTCTAATCAATCACCCAATCACTTTAATTTATAGGGAGCCTCGCTGCATTTTCCCAGTTGTTTCATTTCTGCAAGTAATTGATAACAAACCATACTTAAGGTATGTTTTATGCAAGAGTTAATAAAAGCTGACAGCTGCTACTGCTGCTTCCTCTTGGATCCGCGGCAACACGCATTTCCTTATAGAAAATATACGCTGAAATTGGGGCTTTTGCTGGTGGGAGAGCCCTGGCAGTTTCCAGCGGGCATGTTTCAGAGGAGAAGACTAATTGATTACACACCCTCTTTGAGCAGATACTGCTCCACAATCTCCCGTTTCCACTCAATCAATTGCAAAACCAATTCGGCAAATAATAAGGTTCTATTATGCACATATGCCAGCTATTTAGGTAGTTATAATACATGTCAGTTAAGTCATAAAAGCCCTGTTTATTTGCAACATATCTGGAGAATCAAACCATTAGGGTTGAGCGGATATTTAAGTCATCTGGAGCTGCTAAACAATAAGATCGGGTATCCTAATATATTACCAAGTGCTAACTACTGGGCAATTGCCAATTTTATAACCTCAGTGCATGGAATAGACACAACCGTGTTTCACTGTTTTTATTACAGATCATTTCCTACTGCCAGACCAGACCCCCACAATAAAAGCTCTATAACAGCTAAAAACCAAAAGGCATGTCGATTTTAGATATACATATTGCTTCGTATGCCTTGTATACAGTCTCCAGTATAAACAAATTATTTTGAGTGGCTTGACTTCAGGGAATCGGAAAGTGAAATGGATTCCTATTTCTCTATTATTTTTAGTTAGGCACTTTATGCAGCTCATAAAGGTGGTTTCAAATAGTTTGAGAGCGGCTCAGAAACAGTTATAAAAGAGTTAGAGGCCTGCTCCTGCTTTCGTTGCTGTTATTAGGAATTTTTTTGCCATTTATTCTATAGGAAAAGACTTGTTTGTACATCAGAGGCAGTTCCAGCAGACCAAAAAATTGTATTTATATTTTCCCCCTTGTTATACATAAGCATATCTCTTATTTCATGCACAATGATCTGTTTGAGTGAAGCATCAAGTAGAAAAAATAGAAATTAAAAAAGAAAAAAAAAAAAGTTGTATTAAAGCAGTGCCACCAGACAGATTTTCATGACTGGCATTTTTTTCTTGGGACAAACACATGGGCTGTGCAGTTCGAGTACACCTTCACCGTGGCTATATTTAGTGACCAGTTTATCAGGTCACTGTCCAGTGAACTGAGAAATTAAACAAGAGGCAGCAATTCCACGAACATCTGATCTTAGTCCAAACTCACTAAAGAGAGAAGGACCCGTGCAATGCTTAAATGTACCTCACCCTGCTCGCTTTGGCCTTTTGGAGCACTCATTACATTAGTTAACCTTTGAATTATGGATTTTCACGTGCTTGGTGTTTTTTTTCTTCTCCCTTGCAAATTGCTTTTGGGAAGCAGGCTGGCTCCCTTCCCTGCTATGCTGAGAGCTCCTCAGCTTCTCTTCCTAGCAGTGTTTCCCTGAAAAGAACGACATGAACAAACCCATCAGCTGGAGTCTGATAGCTCTGAACCCATCTGAGAGGCTTGCCAGGCGGTGTAAGCATATCTATCGCAATTTCATAGCTTCAGAGAGATCTGTTCTATCTGGGCTCTATATCTTCTGTAAATTACCTAATGCTGCCTCAAAAAAGTGTTTGCCATGGAATGAATTATCTCTATCTATATCATATCTATATGTTTATCATGGCTGGAGCTTTTCAGACACAGCCCAGACATCAGCAGAGATAACAGAACGTGGAGCTTTTGTGGGTGAGGAGATCTCCACGTCCATGCGTGCAGCGCGTGTGTCAAATCCCTGCGCGTATGTAAATAAACCCGAATGCAGAGGATATTTTTAGCCGATATCAACTTCCCCAGTTGGTTAGGGACTGCCACAAATGCTGAAATGACACAGAATAACACACACGTATCCACGCGGCGTCCCCACCATTCCTGCTCTCACTTTATCCCACTTAGTTCTTGTTATCCCCAGCAAAAGCTGTTTGATTTTCTTTCACTCCCAAATTCTATTTGCTGCGTGTGTGTGAGCACTCACAAATACATCATTCCCCCTTTCAAAATCTCTGCCTCCTCCCTTCCTTTATACTTCTTTATTTACCTCCTTTGTCTCTCTTTTTCTTTCCTCTCCTTTTCCACCTCTTTATCTCTTTTTCCTCCCTTTTGGTTTTTTTTTGTTTGTTTGTTTTGTTTTTGTTTTTTTTCTCTCCTCCTGTGGTTACTTCCAGCCTCTTTGTCATTTCTCCCCCTTCCATTTCTCTTCAGCTTATCAATAAACCGGGAGAGCAACAGTAGCCGCTTGATTTGTTAGTAATTATAAGCATACTGTTCCTGCAAACGGGATCTCTAGATGAGTGAGATCGCTTTAAAACGACAGCAGGAAATGGTGGGGAAATGGAGCATGGCGAAACTCAGCGTGAAGCTTTCAGTTCTTTACATGTTTACAATTTTCTGTGCATACATTAAGTCTTAGGCTTCTCCTTTTTTTCTTTCTTTTTTTTTTTTTTTTGGTGGTGGTTTTCTGTTGCCTTGCTCGCCAAAAACGTGTGAAAATGCGCACAAATGTGAACGCACAAGTGGAAATGGGGTGGAAAAAGTTGTTTTAACGACAGTAAAACTAAAGAAATAATAGATTTATGTCCTGCAAACAGCTGCTTAAGAAGGGTTTAAGCTATGGATATCATTGCAATAACCCGGCTGAATAATATGGTAGTCGAACAGCCAGTCAAATAATCAATCAGAAAAATTATTTCTTGTATTTTTTACTAAGAAACGTCCTGGACAAATTAATTACTAATAAACTATCAAACTACTTTCAATTTTTTTTTACTCTGCCTACTGGGCTTTAAATGAGTAAAAAGTTCTTTGTCCATGCTAACAACAGGACTTTGCTGTAACTGGTGATTTGCTCTGACTCTGTAGCCAAGCCTAAAACGTCCAGGAGCAGCATCTTAGACGCTGAAACTAAAGAGACCCGGATCTTATCTTAATTTTAAGGAACAAATATGAAAATTGCGTGTTCATCTCCCATTTCCTTCTGTCCTCCTCGTCCCCTCCTCTCCTCCCGCCCCTCTCCTCCACCGCAGTCCCCGTCCCCTGAAAGCCAGGACTAAATTTCAAAGTGGAATGTATTCCCTCGAAACTGTTTTGCATTTAATTAAAGGGGATCCTTAGGTTCAGCGGGTAATTCAGGAATAAGCACGAAACTGAGTGGCATTGAAGCAACATCTCTTGAGCCCCAGATCTATCACCTGAAAAACTGAGGCCGGAGTGGTTTTCAGTTAATTATTTATCAGCTGCTTCAAGGGGTGGGGAGGAAACTCGTGCTGGATTATTAACAGCTAAAAACAAAAGGTTAAGAGACCTTCTTTCATGTGTTTCCTTAAGATAGGAGGAACAACGGAGCGTGTTTGCAAGGCCATGAATTAAGGTCTTCCAAGTTAAAATGGCCTTTCATGCTAAATCAGATGTGAGTGTGCAGAGATCGTCAGAAACAGTTGAAAGTAAATAAATACATCAGAATAATTTTAAGGTCACTGACTGTGCCCCAGAGTCACAAAAATTAACTTGGGACTCGGGCCACATAAGGTTTTGCAGGAAGACAACTTCTTTCGCCACAGAGAGTGCCAAGCAAATTTCAGATGAGCATTTGATAAGGGGACCCAATCTTTTATTCCTGACACATGGAAAACCTTCCCTTCATTTCAGCAAAAATCGAGGGAAAGGCCTCCAAACGTGCAGTCAGCAAGCTCTGAAAGCTGAGTTAAATCTGATATTAATGCTCTTGGTGATTATTATCATCTTGATGATTTATCTGGCTCCCTCCCTCCCACTTCCACCACCCAAATCCTAATGGAAGTGGGAGTTAAAGATGATTTTTTAATGTCTCGTTGGATTTTTAGACTGCTAATGTACCGCATCCTTCTCATTATTAGTTTATTGATTGTTCATTGATCAGCCCCCTTCAAATCGTATTAACCACCCTCTGCCAGTTTAGATTAGGAGAGTTTAAAAAGCACCTTTCATTATTTCAGCGCCACCACCACTACAGTGGAGTTCAGGCTTGGTAGCTTAATGCTCTCTCTAATGGGGCAGCTAAGAGACAAGGGGCCACGGTCCCTGCCTATTGCATTAATAGCTCAAAGGGGGCTAATACAGAAAATTAGCCTTAAACGAGCTCTGGAGATCTCCAAATGAAAGAGCCATTTATCACGCTGGCTACCTTCACTCCACTCGTTTGCTCTCTCTACTGGGAACAACTCATTTCCTCTTAACTAAATTACTTCAGAAATGTCAAGTAAGCTCAGATAGCAAACATAACAAGAGCCTGGGTATATGTAATCTGTTGTGCGGGATCGATACCTGAGATAAATCAATAGCCATGTATGAATCCCTATATAATTTCCTTAATATTTTGGCAAACCTTTTGCATAGTGAGACAATTCCCTTTGCAGGCCTCAAAGGCCATAAAGGAACAGACAGAGACTGGGTGATATAATTACGTTTAGGCTTCAAGTCCCCATCATACTTTTCCCACTACTTTGCAATTAAAGAAATTGAGGCACTCAACTAGGATTGGGTGAAGCAGACCCCCTGCGACCCTTGCCTACCAAATATGTAGCCCAGGAGTGTTCCACTGCACAAAAATCAGGCAATACCCGTGTGTCTGTCTATCTATCTGTGCCATCTGCCTGCAAGAATGACTCACAGAGTTTAAATAACTTGTTCTTGTTTCAAAGTAGATCCTCACAGCTACAAACTGCAGGGAACAAAGCGAAATTGATACTGAATGCTCTCTGCATTGCTCCTTCCCTTGTCCTGATTAAATATTGACTGCCACAAATGTGACCTGCTATTTATTACCCATTTATTTTCCTCTGCACCCAGGAAACTCACTGTGAAAAAAAAAATACAATATTCCTTTATGCTGGAAAGTTTCTTGGAGCTCAGAATTACTTCTAAGGAACAAAATGCTGCTACAGTGACTTTTAAACAGTTGCAAATGCATCTCGGGCTCTTTTTTAGTAACCTTATTTCCAAAGAACATGTGTCTCCTGTTCATCATGTGTAAACTCAGAGTATCTCTTCTTCTGTCTGCAAATAGGCACAAGTAATCCCACCTAGATGGGACTGAGTCTCTTTAGGCAGCAGCTGCTCCATCTGGGACCATTTCAATGCCCACACACACAAAGCACACCTAAATATATGCCTAATACATATAAAAACCTATACCTAACATGTAATAATTACTGGCATTCACATTCTAGTGCTACTCGCTGTGTAATTGCACCACCCAGCACACACATGGAATGTCTCTGCTGTCCTCGTCAGCTGAAGGATGGAGAGACAGAAGGCTGGGTGTGTTAAAAAAAAAAAAAAAAAGAAAAGAAAAAAGAAAATAATATTTTAGGTTGTGTATTCTGCGAAAGACCAGCACGGAACAACCTTAGAAAGGAGCCTCTCGACCACAAATCAAGTAATTAGTCAAATACACCCAAGAGGGAGTGTATGAGGTGTCAAGTGGGGGTGGGGAAGGGGGAGGAGAGTGAGGAAAAAAAAAAGTTAAAAATACAACAACCATCAGGTTACAGACCCTGAGGAGAAACCCCACTAAAGATCCAAACTGAACCAAAACAGGAGAAACAAACAACCTTTTTTTTTTTCTTTTTAAAGTTAAGTAAGTTTCTCTTCCTTAAAAACAAACAAACAAAAAAAAAAACCCTTTGACGTTTCAACAGATAGTCATAAATGGTGCTGTCAAATGGTCTTCAAGTTTTCATTTGTGCTCGCTCAAATAACCAGACCTTGATCATGTGTGTGAGAGACCGTGCATGGAGATTTAAATTTAAAAAAAAACCCAAACAACCAACAACAAAACAAACAATAAATACACGGAAGGACCTCATGCTGCCTTCAACACATTTTAGATAAACACCCTCCCTGTTATTTTGCTTTACATCCTAGAAGATCGTCTCTGTTAAGCTATTTGTGCGCATTTGACAAATAACAAGGTCCTGGAGATAAGTGCCGTTGGTAGCAAGCATAAGGGACAGCGTTTTTAAGCCTCATCTCTGGTACTTAAAATTGAATCTAGAAGTAGAAACTCCTTAGATAATTAAAGATAGCTTTCCTTCCATTTGCAGCGTGTGATCTGTTTAATGTCTATCAGCATAACACAACACTAATCGCCAAGCATCTTTGAGTGACTGTCAGAGAAATGTAAAAAAATTAAGCAGCTGCAATACGCCCAAAATGAGTTATTGTAATTACATTTAATTAGTTTAATTAGTTAATTATTTTGCTTACAGCTGTACAAGAGACTGCAAACATTTGTTAATATCACATTCGCTTTAACAGTATGGGGTGATTCTGCAGTTACACTAAATCATGGGCGCATATGTAGAAAGATGTAAAAAATGGGCATGGGGAAGGGGGGAATCTTGGGGGAAGGAGGGAATGTTGGAGGGAGCGGGGAAGGGGGCTGAGGCTGCCTTTCCATGGGCATCTCTTTCTCTCCTCTCCACGTTTGATTCGCCTGGGAAATGTATTTAAGCCCCAAAGGGAATCAACCTCTTCCCCCATTAAAAGCCAAGGGGTCCCCATCGAACACTATCGGGGGGAGGAGGGGAGGGAAGAGGAGCTGTGGAAACTGCACTGGAGCACGGGGTGCCCCATTAGAGAGCATTTGTGTAATTAAACCCTTTGAAGGGCGGGGGAGGCGGGGATATAAACTTTTCCTTTCGCATGTCTTATCCCTTCACTCTGTCTGCTGATCCAATCAGCTATTCATCTTGCTGCCATGGGTGCCTGCTTCCCGGAGAAATTCATTGCCCCAAAGTCAAAATATATCATGAAGATATTGCTACACAGTAAAAGTTTGTCTAGCTTGTTGGAATAATCCATACCTTTTTTAATGACAGACTGGTCCAATAAGTTCATACCGCTGTTATTGGCATCTTCAACTGACTGTGGATATAAAAACATCACTATTCAAATTGATTGGATATTAAAGAATCGCGTACATAAATCATGTCATTCCAAACTGGAGTCCCTGTTATTTCCATTTGTATTAATTCACTAGGGGAGGAGGGATTTTTTTATTGTTGTAGTATTATTATTATTATTATTATTTCCCCAAATCCACAAGGAAATGAAATTCTTACAAATTATATAGTCTTCTAATAAAACAAAAGGAGGTGTGGAGCATATGGGGTGCAATACTGGTTTTGTTATCTTATAAAACATAGATATCACATAGACTTCTTTGCATTCCATAAAGCTTTATATTTCTTCCTTTGAAAATGTGGAAATTTGGCAACATCTGCAAGATCTATTGCATGACATAAATGAACACGATTAAGGACAACTTAAATGCTCCCTCCCCTTTCCTCCCCCTCCTCCTTTTTCTTTTTTTGTTTTTTTGTTTGTTTGTTTAACCCTGCTACATTTTAATAATTCAAGGGCCATTTACTTTTTATATATCATAGTTTACATTATGGACTTTTAATTAAAGCCTGAGCCTTTCGGAGTGCAGTGCAACGCCCACATCATATAGGGGATGAACAGAAAGAGATTTACAGCTCGCAAGGTTGCTTCCATGTCCTGAATTAGTGGGGACGGGAGGGAGGAGCAGGGATACACATTATCAAAAGTATGAACCATCAAGTTGATTGCCTAGGAAAAAAAGTCTCCCGATTTCAAAGCCTTGTTTTCCCCCCTTATCCCCCTTTCTTTTCAGCCCGCTGAGGAGCACACCTGTTATTATGGCATTAACTTCTTTAGCAGGGAAGAGAACAAAGACGGGCACAGAGGACACAGCAAATGCTGGGTTTCATTTCTCAAAATGAAAGTGGTATATACAAAAAAAAAACCCAAACAAGCCAAAATTACTGCTGAATCTGCACTCGGTACTGTAAAATCATCTCAGAAAGAGAAGAGGTGTCATAAGAACAATTTATTGCAGAATTCCAACAGGTTCCGTTTTAGGGTAAATTCTGGGGAAAAGGGGGACCTGTGGGTCTCTTGGCTTTATTATTTTATTTTTCCCATTACTATTACTAAAGGATTTGGGTTTTTCAGTGTTATTGCATATCTGGGAAGTTGTCACGTTTTTCCTTGTTAAGCAAAACACCTTTACAGCAAAGCAATGATTTACTTCACCATTATTTTAACTTTATCTTTGCTACGGCGAAAGCCTGAGCTTATCCGGATCCGGCCCTTATCTCCATCTCTGTGCTCAGCGGAGACATTCCAAATGGAATGAGACTTAGGAGAAAATTACATCTCCCCAAAATGTGATGGAGCAATATTTTCTATGAGATCTTTCCTTTCATTTTCCTTGAATCCACCCTCAAACGAACGCACACACGCACCCACAGAGCGGTGCCTTATGTGCTGTGTTTGGGCATGGCTGTGTGTCTCTCTCATAATCAATAGGCTACATACCTAAAGGGCACAAAATAAAATTACAAAGTCTTCCCTCCTTTCCCTGAGCAGCTCTCAGCGAGGGATGATGAGCAAACCCTGCAGCCTGCTGGAGCGCAGCGTGGCGCACCTCCATGGCACAGAATCGGAGGTAAACGTGAAACATCACCTTCTCTTTTATTTTTTTTTTCCCATCTTTCCTCCTTACCTCACCTTATCTCTGGAGCCGATGGTTGCGCACACCCTTTATGTGTGTGTGTGCACTCCGCTCGCTCCATCAGCAACGTGGGTTAGTTGTTGTAGTTAATGAGAAGACTCCTGTCTGATTTTCTATCTAATTACGCCCTCCTGCTGGGTTTTTGTACAGGATATTCGCTCAGCATGCTGGCAGTTAATAGTCACAGAGAGGATCGTAAAGATTTAATTAGGACTGCATGCGGAAACGTGGAAAAACAACTCAGACTTTTAATTACTAGACTTCTTTAGTTAAAAGTGATACCAGGGGTTACTTTATAAGAGACTTGGGTGTTTTGGTGCAACTTAACTTTCCGTGTCTCTAGCTAGCACATAGCAGCAGTGTGAGTGAGGAGGAGGAGGAGCGGAGGTGTGTGTGCAGGGAGGGGAAAGGTGATGAGTTTCCAGATATACTTAGAAAATCTGGAGAGGAAGATTCCCCTCCCTTCCCTCCTCCAATAATCTGATAGCATGAGGCTTCCTAAGCACTATCTATCACCACCTTATTCGACTCCTATGGATACATCTGAGTGAAAATCTTAAAAACGGAGCTCTTTGCTTTCTTTCAAAGAGTCTAAAGAATCTGAATTTCCCCCTCCGTTTTTCCTTCATCGAATCTTTTCTTACTATAACCATACTTTTGCCCAGCTGGTGGAGGGAAAAAATATCTGGGGTTGCAATGGGGGATTTTTTTTCAGAGCCCCTATTAGATGATGCAAATTTGTTCAATAAGTAGGTCTTGGGTTCTCTGTTCCCTGTCTGGAGGTTGTAAATCGCAGATTGAAAATTCCTCTCGAGAGGGGCAGCAATAGCAATACAGTATGTCCTGTTTACAATAACAGAGCGCTATCGTGTTACAATCACTTAATTCTACCCCTGGACAATGCCTCACACATGGACTAGATTTGGTGTTTATAAAATAACCACTGTTTCTTTCTGTCACGCACTCTCTTTCTCTGTCTCCATCTCAGCCCAGCCCATTCTCATGGCACATATTTGATCAGACATGCACATACTAAAGCAAAGAGAAATATCTTTATCCAACTACATATCTCGAAATCCGTTCAACTTTTTGGACTACTAAAGAAAAGGAAAAAAACCCAGTATTTGAAACCCTTCCTGGAAATTTAATCTAGCGATGGTGGATAATGGGTATACGTCGCCTAAATAAAAATCCCTGCAGCTAGAAAAGGTTCCTCGAATCTAGAATAAATCCATATTAAATATCAAGATGGAAAACTGCCCAACCTCATCTGTCACTAGTGGGGAGACGAGAATAGAAAATGCTGAGCGGCAGCAGCGAGTTCTGGGCTGCTTTCCCTCCTGCCTGTGTTAACTTGCAGTTGGACACCTCTTCCTTCACGTGTTTCTCCTTGGGATACCCTCCTCTCCCTCTTCCCCTCCTCCCCCAGCCTGGGAACAAACTTTCAGAAATAAAGGACCTGTTTAATTTCCTGCTGTCTCAGCACCCCAAATCAAGACCCCCAGCCCTGCTGGTCTACAGCCTCGTCTGCCCCATCCTATCCCCATCCCATCGCACCCACCCCGGCCCGGCCAGCCCGGGCGAGCAGGTCGTGGGTGGCCACGGGTGGCCCCGCTGCTCTCGGAGCATCGGGGGGAGGCACTTTCCGCGAGGGCAGTCCCCTTCCCGCAGAATGGATGTTTTATTGGGAAACGGATGGACGGCTGCTTTATTTGAGCTCCTTCTTTCCTATTATTTCCTCTCTTCCTTCTTTACGTCTTTCTCTCTTTCCCTGTCTTCCCCCTCCTTTCCCTCTCTTCTCTATCTTTTCTTCTTTTTCTCTCTCCTTTCGTCCTTTCTGCCTTTTATCTTTTTCTTCTCTCTTTCTTATCTCTTTCCTTTCCCTTCTCTCTCCTCTGTTTTACTCTCTCACAAAAGCACAACAATTACCGGCTTTTCTTTGGGGAAAGTGTAAATATCCAAGCACAAACAGTACTTAACGCCTATCGGTTGCAAAGAGAAAGGAGGAGAGCGATCCCCTCTCTGCATTCACAGAGGTAAAACTCGCCTTGACTTGCAAACCACTTTGTCTGAGCCAGGAATGCGAGACGAGACCTGCGCATCGCGCCCGTGGCGGTCAGGGGCTGCCCCCAGGTCTCAAAGCCACCTTGGAAACCCGCAGAAACCAGCGACCCGACGGTCAGTGAGCTCGGAGGCGGGAGCAAATCCAAATAGCAAAACCTTTCTATTTCTAAAACACTTCGCCCCAGCAAAGCTCGGGGATTTTCCCGTGCAGCCCTAAGACAAGCCTCAAGCCAAAGCAATGCATCCCCTCCGCTTCCCTGCCGCTGATTCCTCTCATGTACAGCAGCATCCTTTTTCACGGCTATTTTTTATCTTCCCAGCTCCTCTTTTCTCCTTTCTTTTTCCCTTTCTGTAACTTTGAAGTCGTTATTTCATCCAGTGGTCCATATCTTTATTTAGCCCAAGACTAAATACATGTACAGATATGATATATGACAAAGAAATTTTGTGAAAAAAACAAAACAAAACAAAACCGAAGCCGCATGGAGGGGAACCCACAAAATTCCGATTAGGAAAGCCTAAGGCAGGACTTGGACTCTGGAGGCTCCAGCCTCCGCCTGGAGGGTTCACACGGGCTGGCCATGCCCTGCCCCAACAAGGTGCAAATCACCCCAGCACCGAAGCTGTTAAGGGTCCGTCTGTTTTTAGGAAATAACACGTGATGATGAGTTTCGCGTGGGATGGAAGAAAGCTGGGAAATACTGTGCTTTGAGCCCGGCGAAACTCCTTTGTTATCCAAAAGAGGGAATGAAACTATTTAAAATCAGGGCTACCCTACCAAGCACACTTAACAAATAAGGGGGGTGGGGGGACGGACACAGGACTTGTTCCTGATCACCAGTTATTGCTTTTGGTTTGTTTATATTTTCCCTCCCTCCCGGATGAAAAATGTAGTAATTCGACAGTTTCATCAAAATTTCTGAACGGCAGGAAATTGGTTGGGGGGGGGGGGGGGGGAGGGGGGGGGAGGGGAGTGGAAGCTGAGATTGCATGGGAAATAACTGAAATTTGAAAAGCCAAGCTTGAACTCTGCCAGCTTTTGAAACACGTGGAATATTTAGAGCAGCATGTCTGCCTTCCCCCTGCACTTTGCTGCTTTGCCATGTAGGGGAGGGTTTATAAAGCAGAGCCTGTGCGTGACAGCAAGGAAACAAATTCTCTTACTAAAAAAAAAAAAAAAAAGAAAGAAAAAAAAAAAAAACAGGCGTCGCGGGGGGGGGGGGGGAGGTGGGGGGGGGAGTACCAGAGTTACAAAGCCAGTGTGGAAAAAGAATGGCAACCCACAGAAATATTGCTGGAAACCCCTCAGCGATCATTCCTAGCCCAGGGACAGGGGCTCCAGCTGCACTGCCCGGGAGAAAGAAACGCGGTGCCTTACCTGGACCTCCTCCATCCCTGGGTGTCCGATGCCGTGCAGAGAAAGGCTGTCCCCCATGCCGGAGTCAAGGCCATGGTGAGCTGAGTGCAGGAGGACATCTGGCCTCCTTACTGAGTGGTAGTCCCGCCTGGGGTCCAGTCCCGAGAGCTGGGGCAGGGCGGCCCGAGGCTGTGGCAGCAGTGACCCGGTTTCTGATCCCACCTCTTGCCTCTGCCTCTGTCCCCAGGGGTGCTGCTGGGGCTGATGCAAGGGGTTTAGGGAGTAGGGGTCATTGACATGGGAGTAAGGGTCCTGGCTTTGGTGGTAAGGAAGAGGCTGATAGGGGGGTGGGAAATAAGGCGGCTGGAAATCCGAGGATGGGGTGTGAGAGAGCGGAGGAGCGCTGGAGTAGGGTCCCTGCGAGACGGATCCCAGCTGGGACAGCCTGGAACTGTGGCTGGGCACTCCATCATGCCGGTCCTACAAGCGGAATGACATACAAACAACAACAAAAAAGAGGACCTTTTTAAAAAAAAAAAAAAAAAAAGTAAAAGGAGCACAAACCCACCCCGAAGTAAAATAAACCAAAATATAAACAGTTGGAAAGTGGGATTCGGATGTGCCCCCTTCCCCCACCAATTATTAGAAATGTTCCAGTGTTTAGCAC
>NW_024581429.1:0-6944 GCF_017639235.1 Corvus kubaryi
GTTTCTTCTTTCATTCTGACAGTGGAGGGGTTTGTTATTTTTTTTTTTAGTTTTCCTTTCAGTGGCACAAAGAGCACCCACTTCTTGCTGAGGAACAGAAAGACTTGCTGTTCCTGTGGACTCTTGCCCTCTCAGAAAATCACCTTGAATCCTTATTTTATATCTCCTGAAGAATGTATGCTCTGGTGGTTTTTGTTTTAGTTCCTGGTAGGACTTTAAATCAAGGCACCATTTCACAAAATGCTGTGTACTTGAAATAAAAGGCAGCTCCAGCACTGTAGATTCAGGCTGTGTCTTTCATCTGGAGAGAGTATGGAGTTTCTTATGGAGGAATATAGTCACCTCCTCAGTCCCCTGTTGCATCCATGGCTATGTTACGAAAGCAAATTCCTGATGTTCCCTGACACATGGACAAGCACTCACCTCTGCAGTAACTCACTGTCCAAGCAGTCTGCACGCACCTGAGGTAATCCATATAAATAATCCCCTCTTCATGGCTGCATGGCCTTCCTGAGCAGTTGGTGATACGCAGGTGAAATCCTTCTTCTCCCAACATCAGCAAAAATGTTTCAGAGACCACAGACCTGGAGGTGCCCAAGGCCAGGTTGGATGGGGCTCCCAGTAATGTGGTCTGGTGGAACGTTCCCCGCCCATGGCAGGGGAGTTGAAACAACATGACCTTCAAGGCCGCTTCCAACCCAAACCATTCCATGATTCCTTGCTTCTATGACCTTGTCCTTAAGCCCATCATGTCCTCACGAAGACAAGACCTACCTCAGAGGCGTGTGAAGCCCACACAAATCTTAACGAGAAATCTGGGAGGCAATGGGACTGGTTTCACCAGATGCATTCAATTCCAGGAACACTAACCACAGCCATGAATATTAATAAAAGATCAGTAAGAAAAGAGGATAGGAAAAAATGTTGTGTACAGACACTTTAGAGGCATAAACAGAGAAGGCTCATCTATACCAGCCCATGTGCACCCACGTGCCCAGACATCACTTTTTTTTTTCCATATTTAAAACCCACAGTCAGTCTGAACCAGACTTAAGAGGAAGCTCTGACAATCTGAAGTAATTTCTAAAGCAGGTTTTGATTTAGGAAGATAAGAAAAAGCTCTAAGAAGCCAAATTTCCAATTGTATATTCCTGACAGAGACTTGGACCTGAGTTTTTATTAATCAAGACAAGATCCCAACAGAATTCACTCCTAGAAGTAGTGGCAGGTGGTGGGGGAAAGGAAAAATAAGAATAAAAAGAAAGAAAAATAACAAAAACAAAAAAACAAAACCTAAACAAACCCCTGCAGGAAAAGACAGAGTCTATGGATAAGTGTCTGCCACCACAATAAGATACACATGGCCTGTTCAAGAATGCTTTTGCAGGAAGCCAGGCCACAAATAAAACAAGACACGTGGTGTGGGGTTGAATTGGCCACTTTTTTAGTAAATGAACAATTGATCCGCATCAAGTAACTCTAAATCATTTAGGAGGTCTTTTTTGATCCCAACCAGAACTAATATGTGCAGATAACCTGCACTTGGCATTATGGTTGTCATTCCCTGTGCATCTACCACCCATCAGAGATCCCAGTTCTGTGTGTCTCAGAGGGGCAGGAGAGCAGAGGAGAGAGAAGATAGGGAGGGACCCAAAGAGGGGGAACAATCTCTTTTCATCATCCAAACATCTTCAGGACTGTCCAAGTCTGAAGAGATGCAAACCACAGAGGGGGGACACACCAGTGTCAGTGTCATGGGGATGGCACCCCCATTCCATGCCCACTACTGTGTGTCCTGCCCATCATTCCATGCAGGGAGGACTAAAATAGCATGACTGCTCCTATCAGAATTCTTGGCAAAGTCAACAGAAAGTGGTCTGAAAAATATTAATGCATCCTGCCATCTCCTCGTGGAAGGATTAAAAGCCAAATTTATGCCACAACCTGATGACTTTAAGGATGCTATTTCTAACAGAAGTATAATGCAACATAGAAAAATTAGAAAGTATTTCACCATAGCATTGTCATGATCAACAAAGATCACAATGGCAACACAGAAATAATATTTTGTCCAAATGCCTTGCAAAACGCTCTCATTTGAGAAGGGTGAGATTCAGGCAAGGCTGCTCTGAATTCTCCAGGTTCACTCCTGTGATTATTGTGGCTTCAGATGAGTTATCCTGCTCCAATGTTCTTGTATGACTTTTATAAGCCAGAGATATTTTGGTCAACATTTTTTCAAGCTGCTGTTGGTTGTTTGCTCCTCATTCTTTTGCAGGACCCTGTATTTTAACCACCATTCTTTTAAAAGCCATGCTAAATGGCACCACTTCATAGTCACTACTCTTACAAATCCTGCAAAAATTGAAGCATTTTGGAAAATCCAATTTGACCCTGATGTAACTGAGATAACACCTGTGAGCTTCTGCCATACTTAAGGCAAGGATTAGAGAGAAAGGGCAAAGATCTGGGTTCAGAAGAGTGAAAAGCTTTATGGCGAAAGTAAGGATTACAATTAAATCATTTGCTAGGAACATGAAAAAATTTTTTAATGTTGTCACTCTCTAAGAGGTGTATTCTGCTTTTCAGCTGATGATCAATCACTGCCTACTTTGATTTTTTATCAAAATAGGGGAAATGCCTTCAGAGTAATATTTTTCTGGAGGCTTGATCCTGAAAGATCAGACCCAGCCACGAGAGTTCATTGGGATCTCAGCAGAGTTTCTGTGGCACCACTGGCATCCCAGTGCTCAGTTAACCCTCTGTTGAGAGTGTTTTTGTGGATTTACACTCAAAATGATCCAGATGCGATGTTTGTAGTGGTCTCATTTCCTATGGAGTAAAGGAAGGGAGAAAAATCATACAGCACAATATTTGCCATTGTTAAAACCAAAATGATGATCAGGACAGAGCAGGGAGAGCAACTTTGCAATGAAAAAGATCCCAATCCACATTTTGGGTTCACACCTCTCAAACATCTTGTGGGAAAATAGTAACAGCGACAACAATAAACACAGGAGCAACAAAAAAGTGGAATCCCAATGCCTGTGCCCACAGTGAGAATAAAAAATGCAAAGCCTGGGCCACCTCGCCTTTAATTTCCTAACTGCTGTTTTGTAAGGCTGTGTCATGCTTCTCAGTTCAAACACGCTTTGGCTCTTTATTATTCATGGGCCTTTTTCTCAGTCAGTGGTGTTGAATAATAAAACAGCCCAGGATCAAATGGGCCAATTCTCCACGCCTGACACCAACTGCTACTGTTCGCTGGGCTCTGCCAAGCGTTGCCTCTGATAATGAGTGGGATTTGGTTAAACAGTAAATTAATGAATAATGAAATATCCAGGTTGATCAGTTAGAGAGCACGCTTGCTTTGCCCCCGGCCAAGTGCTCGGGGCAGAAATTACTCTCAAACGGCACTTGCCTGTGTGCTGGGCTGGATAACTATTTTACAGCCTATTGCTTGACAGGATGTTGGGAAGGGGGCGAGGTGAAGGGGGGAAGTCGGGGAAGCAGAGTGGAGAGGGCAATCTCCTCATCACCCCGCATGGAGGGGAGAAGGGGCCGCTTTGGGGTTGTGCAGACCCCCCTAGAAAGGGGAGAGGGTTGCAGGGTTGAAGGAGGTCGTGATGAGGCTGGATGAGCTCCCTCTTAGGTCTTCCTCCCTCTTCTCCCGACTTTTTAATTATTATACCGGTGTTGGCATTATTATTATTACTATATTACTATAATATATTACTATATTACTATAATATATTATTACTAATATACCCTAGTCAGGATTACCTTGACCCTGGCTATCACTGGGGTTAACCCAGACTTCCCCCTTCCCCATCACTATCAATTCTCGCCTCCATCAGCCCTGTCCGAGCGTGTTCCAGAGCGGGGCCACCCCTCCTGGTGGGGCTTGGAGCTCAGACGGCAGAAAGAGCCTCCCGGAGCTGTGTGTCAGGTGTTTGGGGCGAATAAAAGAGCCTGTGAAAGGCTCTGCCTGCACGGGATGGGGCACAGAAACAGAGAGATGGAAAAAGCAAGTGCGGAAAGGAGAAAACAACCCTGAATCCTTCATTTTAATAACCCCGTACCCTTCATTTTCTGCATCGGGAGTAATAAGTAGCTGTGAAATATTTCCCGCAGGTCAGTAGCACAAGCACGTGTATGTACACAAACACACAGGCACGATTTTTACCGCTAGAGAAGGGGAAAAAGCTCCCACACCCGGAACTGTACTCCAGCCCAGGGTGTTTATTTGGGGTGCTGGTATTGCTCCAAATCAGCGAGAAAACCGCTACAATTATCACCTTTTATCCAGAAGGGAAACTCTGTAACCAACTCACCTTTTTTTTTTTTTTTTTTAATGGTTATTCTTTCCAAACTTCCCAAACAAGCCCGAACTTCCTAAACCAGAGCAAGGAGTGTGAGGGAAAACCCTATATACATACTAAAAGTAAAAGAAGAGAGTAGAAAACCCATCTTTTTCCAAAATGCGAGGTTTCGGGTCGGGGCTCAGTTACTTTCGCTTGTCTCATGTCACTCCTAAGTTAAAGTTTAGAGAAACCTGTGAAGCGTAAGGAGAAGGAGGTCCCTGCTCTGCCTCGGCCATCGCCCCCGTCCTCCCCCAGCTGCCGGGCGCAAGGAAAAGCCTCCAGGCGCCGGCTGCGGTGGCAAGGTCCCGGGAAAGCAGCTTTGGAGGGGTTTAACGAGAGCCTCCTTCATTTTCCCAGTGTTCATTCATCTGACGGAGCGGCGTTGTGCGAGTGTAGGGAGGAACAGGCTTCTCTGGGGCAGGTTAGAGCCGGTGTTTGCTTTATTTCTGGAGCAGAACCACCTCTCACATTCACCGTCTCACCTTAATATCAAAATCCAGAACTTTTCGTTTTCAGGTATTTCGCTTCATTCCTTCCTGCTCGCCAACTTAAAATGCATTTTTTACTCCAGACTATTTCCGTGAAAACCATTTACCCAAAAAAATGTTTTCTAGTCCCATTTGAAGTTCTTCCACCACCACCCCCCACCCTTTTCCCATCATTACCAGTTATTATACTGTGATTTTCCATACAGAGCTGGAAACAGGCTCCCTTTTTCCCAGCCAAATTAGGTTCCACTCTGCACTGGAATAAAGCAGAGTTTATCAGTGACCGGGGCTGATCTCTCATCCCCATCGTTGCTCACAGGTTTTTGGGAAAACTACAGCTTTCGGTTAAGTTACTGGGAGTTTCACAGGAGCAACAAAATTGCCAGGTGATGCTTTGTGCACGGAGATAAACTATTGTTAGTGCGGATTTCATGAGGCAAAATATCTTCCCTGGTACTTTGATGCATTTTTACAAGGAAAATAAATGCCCACACGCATTTCATTCACATTGGTGTTTTAAACTAGTAAAACCATGGATATAATTGCAATTGCAGAGAATGCTCTTATTAAAACTCAGCACGCACTGGTCTATCACCTGGAAGAGACCAAAGGTTTCTGTTTTAAAGGAAATGTTCCTCTGGTCCTCAGGAATCATCCTCCTCTCATGCTATCAGGAGACGCAGACAATTTTGCCGTGTACTTAACAGGACTAATAATCACCGTCACAGCACTTCCCCACGCTGGGGAACAGTGCAGGTCCAGTGTTTGCCTTTGTAGTAAAAACACCTTGCAAATGTTAGATTTGGGTGGTTTGAGGGTTATTTTGGTTGTGGAATTTTTATATACATTTGCCCCATTCGGGGCCGGAGGGGGTAAAAAGATTCTGAAAATTCGGGTGAGAAATACATGCACAAACACACACACACACTTTTTTTTTTTAGTTTTGATGTTGTTTGGAGGAAGCTCCAAAGTAATTGCAGTCATTTCGTAATTGCGTGAGATTCTGGGGTTTTTCTTCTTCATATTAAGCAGAGAGTATAGAGACACTCTTAACTCGTAAAGCCCCAGAGATTTATCCCTCCCTGCCCCAGGACGCATTCACAGGCAGAGGGGGGTGTTTGCTGGAAGGGTAATCGGGGCAGCCCTTCCTCCGCTGGGACACCGGGATGTGCGGGAAGCAGCAGAGCCCAGCCCTGAGGGGAGAGCTCCGGGAAGCACCGGCCCCTCGCACCGGCTGGACTCTCCTGCAGCGGTTAAATTCCGAAGGCAAAGACAAGGAGCATATTTGGTTTTCCCTTAACTCCTAAAAGCCAATAGTGGAACCAACTCACTCTTGTGACACGAAATATAGCACAATGTCCTGGTACAGCTGTGCGCAGACACACTTCCAGCTACAGGGGAAAGATATGTGTGGATGCCTGTTTACGAGACAGACAGAGAAAACGAAGGAATTCGGTGAATATACTGGTCCTGGGGATTATTTAAGACATTTGACTAGTTCCGTCATAGGGACACCAGATGTTATTTATGAGGTCTCGTATAAATATGGGCCATACCATGCAGGTGGGGAGGGAAAGGCGGAAAAAAAAGCCAGAGGAAGGAAAGAAAGAAGTTCACCCCAGAGGGATGAAAGACAACACCGATGTTTATAACTATATAAATCACGCTGAAGTTTTGTAATGGAAACTAGAACTACCTGGAGTTTATAGGAAGAGAATGGGACAAGGCGGGAGAGGCGGAGGGAGGGAAGGTCCCTGCTGGTCATGGCTGGGAAAGCAGATGAGAACCCAGCGCCGTGGGGAGGGGAGGTGGTGCTGAGCTGGGGTACGGCTGCCTTTGCTGGGGTTACTGCGGCTGCTCCCTGGTTTTATCCTTAGCTGGAGAAAGTGTGAGGAGGAAGACTAGGACATAGGTAGGTAGGTAGGACGAGAAAGAGAGAGAGAGAAAAAGAGAGAGAGAGAGAAGGAGAGAAAGAGACAAAGAGAGAAAGAGTGAGAAAGAGAGAAAGAAAGAAAGAGAGAAAAAAGACAAAGAGAGAAATAGTGAGAGAAAGAAGAGAGAAAGAGAGGGAAAGAGAGAGAAAGAGAAAGAG
>NW_024581429.1:7044-36582 GCF_017639235.1 Corvus kubaryi
AAAGAAAGAAAGAAAGAAAGAAAGAAAGAAAGAAAGAAAGAAAGAAAGAAAGAAAGAAAGAAAGAAAGAAAAAGAAAGAAAGAAATCTGATCTTGTCTTGTTGAAGATCGCTGAGAAAATGTAGTGGAAAAGAGGAGATCATCAGGAATACTCCTGCTTTCCTGACGCCACTTTTCCAGAGCCCAGTGTTCCTGTGTCCGAGCTGGCTGCACGGCGAGGGGAGCGGGAGGAGACCCCGGCCCGGGGGGAGGCAGGACACACCACTGCCTCCCGAAGCAGCGAACTGCACTTTATTATAAACGCATACATAGATGTGCTTTGAATTTACCACCTTGACACCGTCGCCGGGGGCCTGGGAAACTCGGGGTGAGCCCTTCCTCGTCTCATCGGGTCCCGTTTTAAAGGGAGCCCTCGATTTCCACAAGCGGGTGCTTCTGCTGAGTTACAAGAGAGCTTTTCCCGGTGCATTTGTTTTTGTTTTTGTTTTGGGGTTGGGTTTTTTTTTTTGTTTGTTTTTTGTTTGTTTGTTTTGTGGTTTTTTTTTAAATCCCCTTTTTATATAACTGTTGCACAGTCCTTTAACAACACAAAAACTTCCTGATCCCCCCCCTCTCCCTCCAAACAACCTCCCCCCAGACTCCGCTGGGAATGGCGAGGGCTGTTTTGGAAGGTTTCATGCAAAACATGTGCTCTACTAAAAATAATACCATTGGTGCGATTAAAACAAAAGCAAACTAAACAAACTAAAAAAGCGTGGCATGCATCCTAGCTTTGGGGAATCAGCTCCAGTGCTATTCCCAGCCCACCGGCGTCCTTACCCCCACACCTGCACACACCTGGATCAGAGGGACAGAGGATGAGAGGTTTGGGGGTCCCCGCTCCCCGCCCTGCAAAGTCCCGGTAAAAATTAGGAAAGGGAAAACAGGGGGATTCCCTTTGCTCTTTCTCGCGCAGCTCCGCTGCTCCCCCACCTTGTTTTCCCCCTGCTCGGACCCCGGGCGCTGCTGTCCCAGTCCCCCCCCCTCCACCCACCCGCCTCCTCCATCCCGGGCCCCACAAACTTGCTCCGGGCGTTTTTGCCATCACACCACGGAGAGAAAGTAGGTCACGGCTGAGTCCAAGCCTGGCTGAAGCCGAGGCAGCCGAGCCTCGAAAGCTTTCCCATAGAACACACTTTGGGGTCGTCGTTTGCAATGTTGTTTGGTTTTGGTTTTTTTATTATGATGAAGATGATGATTTATTTTGGACACCATGGGCGATCAGCTGAGCCGGCTCCTGTAGTCCAAGCTGGAAGGAGAGGGAGAAGGGAGGTAGTTTGGGAGATGGAGGTGGGGATGGATTTATTTTTTGCTATTCCCCCATCCCCTCCGAGAGAAATATTAAGTTGCAAAAACCGATCCACCGCTTGTCAGGGCTCCTGCACCTCTCTGCCTGCGCTCTCTAACCACTGACCGCTCTCTCTAAAAACCAACAGATAAACTCCAACCCAGACGAGCCTTCAAACCGGGTATTTAATTGAAATAGTTCACCGCAGTAAAAACGAGGTTTTAAACCGGTTTTCCACCCTCAGGGCTCCGTTCGAGCACACGTGTGTGTTTGTTTTCAGGGTGACTGTGCGGAGGGTTAAATTGACAGTCCTTTCCAGGAAAAAATAAAAAAAAAAAAAGAAAGAAAAAAAAAAAACCGGGGGAAAGGTGTTTTCTATAATACCAGTAAAAAACAATTAATTAAAAAATCCTGAGGCCCTCATCTGGTCCCCCTCCTGCTTCCCCCAACCTCAGGGTAAACCCCGAGTCACTCCGGAGTGGCTCCGGGTTCGCCCTGGGGATCCGGATCTCAGCTCTGCGGCGATTACAAACCTAAATAAAGCCGATTTGGGAACGAAGGTGAAGGGAAGGGGGAAGGGGGAGAAAGAAGTTTTCATTTGAATATTTCCTCTTGCTAATAGCTGGTGCTGCAAGTGTTGACCCAAAGGTAGAAAATAAACCCGCATTGTGAACACGAACATCACTCCCGATCTCCATATAAGAGTATATATAAATACACATCTATTTACACACATCCAGGTAAGCGTAAGCGAAATGTACAGTAACAGTAACATAGCAGTGGGAGGGAAAAAAAGTTTGCTGATGTTGCAGGTTTACATAAAATTTTCTTTTAACGGCTCATGCTTTAGAAAGAAAAAGATTTACTCCGAATTCAGCTGGTTAAAGCAAAATGAAACAAAAGCTCACGTTAACATGACATGAGGTTTATTATAGGTCTGCTTAGAATGAAGAGGTAAGTGTGGGAAAAAATATGGACACTTTTGAGTCAGACAGAAATAAAATACCAACATTTCTGAGAAGCAATATTTATTGTCTTTTTTTTTTTTGCCTTTTTTTTTTAATGTAGAGACATGTCCTGAATTTCCCCAAAGCCTAGATTGGGAAAATAAAGACTTCTTGGCGTTATAAGTAAATCTGTCTGCAGAATCGAAGCAGCACCAACATTCAAAAAAACTGAAGAGGAAAATACAACAAAACACAACAACCTCTTTTTTTTTTATTCTTATTCTTATTATTTATGTAAATCAGGTCATCACTGGACAAGAAACCAATTTCTACCCATTACCATAACAGCTTGTCTATAAAGAACAGAAAAGATTCAGATAGGATACTATCTAGTCAAGCGGGAATTTTTTTTTTTTTTGGTTTTATTTTTTCTTTCTTTTTTGTTAGTTTTTTTATACTTTTCGTTTTTAAATTCCCCCACCCATTCACAGAGGTATAGAGTCACAGATAAATAACCCAAAAACTACTTGCTCGCCATATTTACACATTCCCGTTAAATTAAGCATAAATAAATATATACAAACTCAATACTGAATGCCTCTCCGCATTTCTTCTCAGGAAGAGTCGATAAACTGATATTTCTCACTGCATGGTCAGATTTTTCAAGAAGAGGAGGTGAAAGGGATCGTTTGGGGCATAAAAGGAGAATTTATTATTATTTTTTTCTTTCATCTTTCCCGTTTCTCATTCGCTTTTTCAGAGCTTTGCATTTGTTTGGGTCTTTTCTTTTTTTTTTTTTTTTTTGCCTTTATTTCTCGCTGGCACACAGTGTTTCGTCTCTCTCGAAATGTTCAGGCGTTTGCCAGTGTGTTTGGGGATGTTTTCTTTTATTTTTTTTCCCTTTGTATAAGAAAATATACTATTTGTAAAAAGCCTACGGTCTCTCTCACACAGGGAAGCCGGAGGGGAGGGGGAGGTTGTCTGGATTGATCTGGTAAATGCTTACGGCAGCTGAAACAAGCACCAAATTCTCTGAGAAATTTATTAAAACAGAGCCGGACAGGTCTGTGTGATAAACCGGTCAGAAAGAGAGGAGCAGGGGAAGGGAATAAGCCCTTTGGGCACAGCTAAAGGTCTTAAAACCATCCTTCCCCCATCCCTCCCAGCCCCAAATGCAAATCTGGGGATTTGGGGAGAGATTGGTCTGGGATGCAAGGGGACTTTAAACAGCTTCTCACAGAGAATTTCTATTAGGTGGGACAAGACACGACCCGATTTTAAAGAAACCATCGGGTTGTAAAAGGATTCCCATAAAATTGGCTTCTTGTTTCCATCACATCTTGTGTGAATAACAACCAGCAAAAAAAAAAGTCCGGGAGCATATGAAAATAAAGATCTTTCCAACGGCAAATAAAGAATTGTTATTAAAAAAAAAAAGTGAGACTAAGAATGAAATAAAATTTACAGCAACCCACCTGTTTGGTTTGAAAACAAACTTTTCACGGTCTCTCCTCAAACTTTTCCCTTGAGTTACAAAGCAAAGCTGTTAATCCTCCTGTTTATTGATTTATGATTCCGAGGAAACCAAATCTTTTAATAACTCAATTATCAGATAAACGTCTGAGGTGCCCCGCCAACACAAGTAGTCAGGCTGGGAAAGTGGAGGGGAGCAGAAAAATACCTTCCAGAAGGAGGCTGAGTTTAGTTTCGGGGGGACCTCTGTACTCAGCACTGATAGGAGCCACCTAGAAATGGATGACTCCCTCTGGGACCAGCACTAGGCTAGGGGGAAGGACAGAGAGAGGTGCTCCTATCCTATGTTTTCTGCCTGATTGCATTAAATCATAAACCTCGTGAACTTTGTCTCCACACTTTGGGGAGCAAGTGGGGGGAGCTGCAATCAGTGGGAACTTGGCTTTATTTTGCCTGAGCAATGCATAACCTGGCATTTGCAGTTTGTCTCCTCCAGGTAGAAGGCACAAGGGACAGACTGAAACTCTTCCCTCAACCTGCTCAAGGTTTAGGTCATAGTCCAGGTGACCAAACCTGTGCCTAGGGGGGATTTCAGCAGTAGCAGGATCAGGCCCTCACATGTGTGAGTAGGTCTTTCCACAAGAAGTTCTAAGGGTTCCCTTTCCCCGTTAACACACAGCAGTGGTGGGATACTGTCCTCTGCATTTAAAAGGAGCACTGCCTACATTTCCCCCAAGACAAGGAAAGGCCATTCCCAACATGCCCCCAAAGCCTTCAGCTGGAAGTTCTGGGGTGGCAGGGAAGAGTTTCCCATGGCCCTGCTCATGCAGCTGGGGAAGTGGAAGACAGAGCTAATTCGGGGTCTCCCCACACCCAAAAGCCCCCCTGAGCTGGATGATGCTGGAAGGCTGGACCCACAAGCTCCTCACAAAACCTATTTGCAGGGGGCAAACAAGGCAACATCCAACACTTGGTGCTCTGCTCCAATAAACAGGATATTCCCATCAGGCAGAGAAGGGAGCTGTGCTTTCAGGTGGGGCCATTTGTTCCTCCCCACATCCCTTCTTTCCCTTTCCTGTGCATCACTGCTGGGCCATGCTCTACACTGGATCCTGGATTGTCCTTCCCCAGAGCCCTGATTAACTTTAGGGTGGTTGACAAGGGGTAAGATTTGGAGGACTGGGGGCTGCCTGGAGGTTGCTTTTCAATCAGGGGGTCCCCAGCCTTCTGGTGGGGGATCCATGATTTGACCACACCTCCTCTGGTGACATCCACAGGGATGTGACAATCCCTGCCATAACCAAATTCACTGGCAGGGACATGCCAGGGTCTGAGACTGCCTCTGACTCATCCCAACAGCCCATGGAGAAGGCTGCCTGCCTCAGTTTCCCCATTTTCTCACAGGAGAGCCCCCACAGCACTCTGCCCCAGAAGAACCAAAGGTACATGAGCAAGGAGCAGCTTGGGAGGCGTCAGTGCTCCTTGGGGCTGGATGATCCTTGTATTTCTATTGCTACATGTGTGCAAATCACGAGTAGAGAACAAGAGCTGGGACCTGGCTGCATGAAGATTTGAAAAGCAGAGCAGGCCCTCAGCTGTAACCATGTCTCAGAGAGCCAAGGGCACTAAGGGTGACAAGAGGATCGTTTGCTCTTTTGTTTTGAGAACATTTCATTGAGGGATGTTGGGGGTATTGTTGAATTATTTCTCCCTCACTATCCACTTTGGAAGGTATCTCAAAATTAAAGCAAGGCTAAGCCTTCTCTCTCTCTCTCTCTCTCTCTTGTTTTGAGTTCAGGTGTTCCTGCTTGGGATGGTGGGAGTGAGTCCTGCAGCTTTCACAGGGATCCTAGGGGGAAGCCTGACCCTACTGGAATTTTGCCAGTGACTCCAGGAGATTTACCCACACCCAGTTCTGACATAAGCAAAAAGATGTGTTAGTGCACGAGCCCTACCCCACTGAGAAACTCATGCAATTACCCAACACGGCAGGATCCAAACAGAAATTCATATCCTTACACTTCAGCGTTATTTTACCAGAGAAGACAGAGAAATGTACGTAAAAAAAAAAAAAAAAAAGAGGAAAGAAATAAGACTTCCCATTCACCCTCACCACCCCAAATCATAAGCATAAGACATCCTGTCAGACACCAAACCACCAAGAAAAACATTGGAGTTAAGAAGTTTTGCCCCCCTTACCACACCGGCTTGTTCTAAAGCAAGAGTCACAAGACATTAAAAAAAAAAAAAAGCTTTCTGAGAGAAACAGATTTCCTCAGAAATCAGGATATTCCCTGGCAAACCCTCCCCACTCCCATCACGAGGAGCCAGCTCACATGGCAACTCTTTCCTCCCTGGGTACAAAACCCTAGTGCCAAGCAAGTGCAGTAACATTCAACACAGCTCTTATTTTCTTTTCAACAGTACACCTCGATTTCAACTTATATTTTTATCTCGTTCAAATTATTCCCTTTGAGCTTCTTTAAAGAAGTGCACCTACAGAATTCGGTAACAACTGGCTTTGATTTGAAAAAAGCAAAAAAAGCAAAAAAAAAGTATCAGAATATCAGAATTGTGGATTTTTTTTCTCTGTACCTGATATATTGTGTAGGGATCTCTAGTCCTCTTTGAAGAAGCTCATAAGCCAAGCGGGCAAAGCTTTAGGAAACAGAAGAAAATAAAATAGTGCATACTCCTGAGAAAGAATTACATACTCATATCACTCATTTTTTGTTGTTGTTAACAGTTTTTTTAAAAATGGGGGAAGATCTCTCTCACACACACTAGTCAAGGAAATTAAGGACTGAAATATTGGCATAGTTAGGAATATAAAACTCCCTAGAGAAAAAGAGGAGATCTCAGAAAATTAAGAAATCAGATAGCGCTGACATTTTACCAGACCTTACTTCCAAAATTTTGCAACCCATTATAGTCAAGGCATTTTACCATCAAAGACAAAATTACTAAATTACAAAGGTATGTTTGCATGCATTAATATGTGTGGCTACGCACACATATTCTCTCTCTATATATGTATATACCCACATATATACATATATATCCACAAACATACATAGGATACACGCGCCCCCCCCAGGGAGTCGGGTGTGCACATACACAGATGCACACACAGCGGCACACACACACCCAGACACACCTGTAAACGCTGGCAATCTAAACAGAGAGTCTGTCTAGACCAGGAAAAAACACAAAATAGTTCTTAAAAAATAGACTTGGCTAATTCAACTGAGCCACGGCGACCCCGAACGTCCCTTCTGGTGGCACCTAAAGTTAAGACGCTGCCGTGAACGCAGCAGGTGTTGATGGCTTGGTGAGGGGTCTGGGAGCTCCCCTCCTTTCCTAGTCTAGACAGAGCCAGGGTGGTGAGATGACGTGGGAAGAACTGAGGGGAATGAGGCCATGGAGTTGCTCAGAAAGGAACACTCTGGAAGATCATTTTAGTCTAGGTGGAGACAGGACGTTGTTCAAAACAACAAAAAAAAAGGAATAAAATAAAAAAAATAATAGCAAGACAGACCGTGCAGCTCAAGAAATCAAAGCACTGACACCAAAAATGTTTCTCCGATTTCTTCCAATAAGTTATTCATTTCTTTCTTTTATTATTATTATTAATTATTATTATATTCCCCTTCCCCCCAATCATTATTTAAAAAATGTGAAAGAACAGAAGTGGGAAAAAAAAAATCCTGGTGGTTGTCTTCACATGTTCCTGGCAAGAGACTCTGAACCACTGGTCTTGCGCCATTGTGCTCCTCTGATCTTAAATTATTGTCTTTCTTTTATTATTATTATTTTTATTTTATTATTATTATTATTTTGTCCTACCTAATAGAATTCTTCCAAAGCCCAATCCAGTATTTTTAAAGCTAAAATTAAGACGGTTTTTTTTAAAAAGATTATCTCTCTCTTTTCTCCTTTTATTTATTTAACTTTTTTTTCTTTTCCTTTCTTTCGTTCTAATTTTTTTCCTCTCTCTCTCTCTCTTTCTCTCTCTCTCTCTCTCTCATTTTCTGTGTTTCTCTTCCTTGTCTCCAGTTTTACTACCTGGTCCTTCGCCAGATGTGTGCCTGTTAGCAGTGTTGTTGTTCAAGAACATCTTGTCCATGCCTTTGAGAGCTTCAGTCAGGTAGTTTTGGAGGGCCGTGAGGGCAGCGCAGATAGCAGGGGCCCCAAAGCCGTGAGTGATGAGGCTGAAGTGAGTCAAGCAGCTCTGAATGCCCGGTTCCAAAATAGGGGTGGGCCGGCTGTTTCCAATGGGCGTCCTGTCCTGGGCCAAGAGATCTGTAAATTCTTTACAAAGTTGCCTGCATGGAAGAGAGAAAGGCAAAGAGAGGGAGAGAGGGAGAGAAGAGCAGTTAGGCTCATCCAACAATTATCTGTGAAAACCAATGGGCAGGTTCAGGCCAAAAGTGGTCCCAAGACATGGGATGGGACCTTTCTGCCACCATCTTTTTCCCCAGCAGTTCTTGGGCACCAGGCATGGTGAGCCAACATCTCCCTGCTCATAATGATGCTCTTCAGGGGATAACACCAGCTCTGGAGATTAAAATCTCTCCAGCAGTCACAAGGATGTTTCTGAAGCACTGTGAAAACTCAGCCCTGCTCGGTGGCTTCAGAAACAACCAGGCTGAAAGGCAGATAGATGTGCCCTGGATCTGCCAAGCACCCATCCTCCTGGAGGCCTGACCCCGGCTCAAAGCAGCTCCCACCAATGCTGTCCCTAAAGGAAAGCGCAGCCATGCACTAAGAACTACTGGGTGGCACAGGGACCTGGTACAGGGAAGGGCTAAAACAGAGCTTCTCTGAGTCTGCTCAGGCTGGGCCACCTTACTGAGAAAAATCAGGATTTTGGGACTCCAGGCTGGCTTATTCATGGCATGAGGAAAAAAGCAAGCATTTCCCATTTTATTCTGGGGGTGTGACAACCCAATTAACACATCAGAGCTGACACCTGGCTCTTGGTTGTTTGCCTGCACCTTTGAAAATCAGATTTGATTTTTCTAATGAATTCACACACAATCACTTTCTTTTGCATTACTCTAGTGCAAAAGACATTCAAGTCAACAGGTGCCTGGGTAACACAGAAACCCTGGAGGCTGGTGCAGCTCCCACAGGAATAGTCTTTAAGGGTTCCCAAAGGAATCAGTTTTTTAAGACAGGTGCCTACCCAGGGAGTGGAGATAAAAAAGACCAGAATATTAAAAAAAAAAAAGGAAAAAAGAAACCTTTAAAAAAGACATTCAGCTCTCATCCTCTGAAATTCTCTGAAATTCCCAGTGGGTTAAAGGTTTCAGAGGGTGGGGAAAGATAAAGGTCTACTTCTATGTGTATTATCCATTAAGAAAGTGCAAGAGAGGAAACTTTGAATTTGGAGAACAAACAGTAATGAGTCCAACATTTTACATCTTCAAAGAGCAAAGCAGGATCTGCGAGCAATTAAAGTTCTGGGACATTAATATCTTCTGACCCTGCAGAAAAGGGCAATCAAATTCCAATCACGTCTAAAAAACATCTGGACAAATTTGAGCAAATGATTTTTCAACCCTCCATATATTTCTTTAAATTACGCTGTCATCGGAGGCAAGCCACGTCCCAGAGCATGAAGTAAATGAGAGCTGTTTGGGCTGGGATTTTTCTTTCTTTTCTTTTTTTTTCCCCTTTTTTTTCCTGACAGACGAAGGTGTGTGAACACTCAGCACCCATTGCCGAGTACCCGAGCAAACCATGAAGCACCCAGTGAGTAGTCTGGAAGGCACAGCCTGGAGTAAATCATCACATACAGAACACCCACCGAGGAAGTCCCAAGGGAGAGAGATGGATTGGGGGGGGCCAAATCGAGAACCATTAGCAGTGCATGGTGGTGGGCTTTTCTTTTTTTCTTTATTTTTTTTCCCTTTTAAAAAAAAATATATATTTTTAATTAAATCGTATGGGAAAGACATTGCAATTTGGTAGCAGACAGACAGGTGTGTGTGAGCAGCAGGAGGGACAGACAGATACACTGTGGAAGGAAAATACAGATTTTTTGGTCCACTTTCCACAAAAAATGTTTAACTGGGATTGGTTTGAAAATGATGTTCTATAGCTAGGGGAGCATCGCCTACAACCTCTATAGGGGCAGGGTCTGCTGGCAGGAACCCCACTGCAGAGGGATGCAGAGCTCCTTGGGGCAATTCGAGCATCCTTCCTCCCCGCGGGGCTGTTGGAATTTAGAGCCTGGAAATTCCATCGGCCTTCCAAGCGGGCTCAGAGGAAGAGTTTGAGGAGAAGGAGGGTTTTCTCCTGGAAAGGCAGAAGGGGGTTGGTTAACTTGGCACTCACTTTGTGGCAAGCAGCATGTTTTTCCTGGAGTGGAGGTCGCTGGGGTCCGTGTGCTGTCTGTTCAGGTACTCAGAAACAGCTTTGGCTGGGAACTCCGTTTCACAGATGTACCCAAAATCCCGAGCTAAATGAACGGCTTCGCCTGGAGGGAACGAGACGGGGATTAACACCTCCGGGCACCGCCGGCCCCGGGCTGGGCTGGCTCCGACCCGCCGGGACACCGGGCGGAGCCCACCGCCCCCCTGGGAGGCAGCAGCTCCTTTGAGCAGCGTTTGGAAACCCGTTATCACCCCTTCCACCTCAGGGACAGGCTCCATAGCATCCCTTCCACCTCAGGGACAGGCTCCAGTCGTGTGTTTTCCCCCCACCAGCACTATTTTGGGGATAGAAGTCGATGGGACAGATTTTGAGCTGATGAGATTTGTCTTTGCTACACTGCACTCGTGTCGGTCTGTACCCATCAGCTGCTTGTGCAGAACGGAGGGAAGAGTTCACACACACACCCACCACACACACACAAAACTTTACTGGGCCAAAGAAAAATGCGAGGGGAAACTGGTCAAAGCCTGGAAGACTAAAGACCCACTACAGACCCAAACTTCTCTTAAGAGCAGAGAGACCGTTCCTGTTTCAATACCTCAGATCATTGTCCAAAATTTTACAGATGTGGATATATTGTTAATATTAGTGTTGATTTTTTGTGGGACGTTAGAGATACACTTTATGCACACACGGGGCACTTGCATCATTATCACAGTTATCGCCACATCTGTAAAATTATGGAGACAACCTCGTTAAACCCGATGGCAATTTAACAATCTGCATTTTAACTGACCATCATGAAACAAGAACTCCTGTCTGCCGGGTGGAAAGATAACAACTAACGGCAACTTTTTCTGTGAACAAAATCATTATTATTCTAGCTCTAATTCTAATTCACTTTTCCTGCCTGCCTGGTTTCAGGTTTCTTGCCTACAGAGGTTTGTGTCATCCAACTCCTACTGATGTACTTCATGCCACAAGAAGAAGACAGTAGCTGCGGAAAGGAGGAAAAAAGGAGGGGGGAAAAACCCCTCAGACTCTAGAGGGATTCCACCAGATTATAGCTCAACCCCTCTAGAATAAAGCGTTAAACCCTTTAAAGCATCGCCCGAGGGACGAGGGGGAAGGTTTCCAACACGCAGGTATGTCTAATAACCCCAGGACCACGTTATTTTTAACTATCAGGAGTTGCTTTCCAACGTCATCTCCTGCTTTCCAATGCTTCTCGCTAATCATCAAACCGGTTAATGGAGGCGAGAGCACCCGGCAGAGCCTGGAGGGGGGGTTCCCGAGCCGGGCAGGGTCTTCCCAGGCAGCGTTCGAGCAACGCGGGCCGGGACCGACCGGAGCGTTCCTGTTCCTGGCGATACCGAGCAGTACAGGAGCAGCTACGCTAAAGCCTGGCTGCTGGCAGGAGGAAAAAAAAAAAAAAATAGAGAGACAAAACTCCATCAGGTGCAGCTTCTTCCGAAAGGAGGGAGCTCTCTGGAGGCAAACTGTTGATTTGTAAGGGAATCAGGGGAGAGGAGGGGAATGTACACCTTACTGCACACTTGACACAGATTTTAGCATCACTGCGCAGCCCCACCGGCTTTTGAACCTCACACCAGTTTCGAGGAGGGGCTGGTGCTGCTGAGAGCAGAGTGCACGGTGTTCCACACACACCGCGGGGGTGAAGCTGCACTAACAGGGCGCTCAAGGGCACTTGTGCCCCCCGAAATGCTTCACACCTCCTATAGCGAGACCCTGTGCTGTAACCTACACTGAGCCTTGCACTCTCGGCATCACACACATGCGTGTACCAGGGGGAGCTCCTGCCCCTCAGCCCCCGTCTTTTTGCGAGCCTGCCTTCACTCTGCAAGCGGCAAGGTCTTGTCGCTCACATAACTCAATCAAAAGAGTTGAAAAGTTAATATCTAGCACAAATATTTATGCTCGCTTTATACGCAGAAGAGATAAGTGGATTATTTATACGCCTCTCAGTGTGTATGTGTAATGCAGATACATATAATTCATAATTGCATCCATACTATTCCAGTTAGTTTTTTTTGGAGGAAATCCAACTTCACTTAGCATAAACACGCACATAACCCTAAACTTTTTAGTGGCTCTAAATTTTCCTTGTCGATACAGTAACAACAAATCAAAGAAACACGCTGGCCACCAAAATGGCATTAGTTGAAATGACTTGAAACTTCAGTCTCCCCTGTCTCCTCCCTCAGGAGTAGCTGCTCTCTTTGTTCAGCTCCAGCCACCTAAAGGGAAACCGAGCTCTGCTACTCTTAAATTGCTCTGCTTCATACAAAAAAGTAATTTTGTATTATTTCTCCGCACTGAGCATCTTCTGGAGGCCATAAATCAGCTCGGGAGGAGCGAATTAGCGGGAGGATGGAGCAGATCTAGAGTCGGAGATCACAGGGTGGAAACGAATAGCAAAGAGGAATGGGACTGCCCTGCAGAATTACACATGCACACAAATATATACACCTATATCCACACAGACACACTCCCTCACTCTTGCCAGCAGGAGGGATCAATGATCCTCCAGCCAATGACTTCATTTTTGGGAATGGGATCCTTAACCGTGCCGGTGTTCCTCCTAACCCGCCCTGATTTTCACCTCTGCAAGGTTTTCCCACCTGATCCCGAAAGTTGGTCGGGTTTTTTGGTGTTTTTGTTTTGTTTTGTTTTGTTTTGTGAATGTCAGACAGGAGCTCAGAGCAGGCAGGGGTGTGAAGGGAGCTGCGACCCTCGGCTTACCTTCCACCAGGGAGGTGAGTAAAGTGACATTTGCGGCCTTACGCCTGCCGGCTGGTAAATTCAAACCGATTTTTTCTAGCCTTTCTCGCAAAGATCTCCCCCCGTTTTTCGATTTGGCTCTAGAATTGCAAAGAAATTAACATCGTGATTAACCCCGCAGTGTTCCTGGAAGAAACGTTTAGTCTGTGCAGTCAGCGAAGCCTGGAAGGGTTTTCACTCGATGTTAAGGACTCTGGGGGTGTGGATTTCTGCTCGGGTTTGCTGAGATTTTCTTAATTTCTCCCAGGGGTAGAAGCGGGGATGAACCCATTTTTCTCCCGATTTTATCCAGGGAAATCAAATAACGCCAAACAGCAATAATTAATGGAAAGGTTCTGATCTAGAGAGCAAATGGATATGACACCAACTTGTATTAAGACGGAGTAAAGAGATGGATAGGAAGGTAGAGGAGGATTAAACCCTCTGTTATAACAGGAAAGAGCCAGAATGGGACGAGGGGATAAAAAACCGAATAAATCTGAAAAGTTCGAAGGGAGTGTGTGTGCGCCTGTGGATAAACTGTAAAGGAGGGAAATATTTATTAAACCTTCTCGCGCGTGTGAGTGTGTTCCTGTGCGAGGAGGTGACTCTGAGAGGAAGAGCTCACCTGAGGCAGGGTGCGTTATAAAGAGGGAATGGATCGCCTGGGGGAAGATTGGAATATCTGTCGGAGGTTACTGATAAGGGCTATAAAAGGATGAGTGAGCTATTGTTCGAACGCCCATACATATGTAAACCCCCAGGGATGAAATCTTGCCACCTGCGAAGTCGGGTAGAGTTTTGGCACCTAAGAACAGAGTCAGTCACAACACTCTCTTAATTCTTACTTAAAATTTGTTTAAGAATTAGCAGTCACACTTAGAGAAAGGAAACCAGAAACTACAGAGAAGCCACACTAGCTTCCCACTATTATATATCGAAGTAAATAGGGCTGGATGGCAGAACTGCAAGAGAGCAGCTTTCTATATCTCATCTGCTCTGAACCAAAATCTTGTTTAAAATTTAGATTCAAGATAGGAACTGAAGTCAGCAGCAGCCAATGATTACGGCTTGGGCCACCTCCAGAAATCTGCTGAAGTTCAATAATAATGTTCCTTTACCTTGGTAATTATATTTTCTACAGAGCATCTCTCAGATGTTCTCCCTGCTCTATTTGTAGTTGTACAGAAGGAGCAAGCAGGTTAGCATCTGTAAGTAAAGATCTCTGCTGCTGTCCCTGGCAGCTGAACAATGATTACAGACATTCACGTGGAACAGCAGCTATTTTGGGAGACCCGAATTCTCACGTGTATATTTGGGTGACTGACCGCATGTAGCAGAACTTTACCCCTTTTCTCCAGTCACAGAGCCAGAGCCCTTGACGTCATCACAGAATTTTTTGCGGTGGGGAGGGGGGAACTCCAAACACCAACTTCATTTTAAAGCCCCTTATAACCAACGCATCCAAATTGCTGCTGCAGGAGTTGCCAAGATATTTCCTCCTCTAAGATTAGCAACTTTTATACAGTATCTGAAGTTTATTCATTTTCAGTTTGTATGCATTTGTCTCTGCCTAAAAGTTATGTTTTTTATTACAGTCTACCTCACACACAGAAAATTAAATCTTGTACCCTCTCAGCCTGAGTGAGTGAGCTGGTACCTCATACTGTTGCCTCATGGCTTCTCCCCTGTTGTGACTGGAGATAGAGCCTTAGCTCACCTTTCTTACAGACAAGTCATGCTGACAATTCACAGTCCCTCAGGCACTGCCAAGAAGAAAAAGCCCTTTCTCCCTGGCAGCCTTTCCAACTAATGGTCCCAGAGCTTAAATTCTTGTTGCTTCTACATAAAAGCACAGTCTCCCACTTGTTATGATGGAGTGGCAACCGGGCCTGTAGGTTGTTCCTTGCTTCCCACTTCCTTCAGTGCCAACAACGCCAACTATTTTGAGGTCTTCAGCAAAATCCACCAGGGCATTAGTGGTGATTCGCACAAATGTTAAGCAGCAAAGGCCTCAAGACCAGCTGTGAGTGATCCCTCTAGCAACTTTCTCTGTGTGAAGCATTTTTTCTGACTTTCAGAGCTACCTGTTGGTGGTTTTTCTTTAGTCAGGTACCTGCATACCTTACAGTTTGCCTATCAGATCCCTGCCAATTTCTTGTATGACACCAGGTGTCATAATTGCCATCATTGCCTGATCATTATTGCCATATAGAGGAAGCCTCGTGGGTTTATCTAGGAAATCCCTAGAAATACATCAGGTCCTGAAATACTTCCAGTTCATCCTGAAACACGCCCATCATGGCATTTTATTTTGTCCACTTTCTAAGAGAGAAGTGTGAGGAGGAGAAAAGATAGAAAGTGTGTGCATGGACAAGGAGAAAATCTTTCCATCTCAGTTCCTTCATTTGTAGCTAAACAAGGCCAAATCCTTGTCTCCTCTCCATACATCCATCCCAGTGTCTGAACACAGCATATTTTCACCTTATCACCAGCATTACATGCACAGGCTCTATCAATAGGACCAATGCATATTTGAAATCATCTTTACTGTTGACCAAGGATTTCTGGTGCATGCATGGAGGCCCAGACACATTCACACATTTGCCCCAGACTCTTACCTTCTAAGTACTCCTCCTAGGAGAGATGCATTCAGACACTCTGGAGGGGAAAGGCGTCTTTGAACTTCTCCCACAGTTACTTTATACTTTGAAGTTGAGCTAAGCAAAGACAAGCGGCCAGGTACAGAGCAAAACACCTCTCCGGTATTGACTGAAATTCCACCCAGGAAGCCATCTTTATTCATCATCAAAGAAGTAACAGATTTTGGAGGAACCGGAACTGGAGAAAGAAAAGGGGAGGAGGGGAGAGAGAAACCATCAGGCCACAAAGGAGAACAGGATAACCACAGTCTCTCTCACATGCACAGAACAGCAAAATGAAAGGGAATTTTGAATCTCTGGCTACCTCCAGCAACCTAAAGGGTGCTGCTCCCCCAACCTCTAGGAAATTGCTCCATGAATGATGGATGGAGAGAAGGGTGGTACAGTACAGCCTCTATGCAGGGTTTGATCATTGGGAAATAAAATACATATTGGCAAGCACCTGGCAACTTTCGGGTTTGAGCCTGTGTCTCACCCAGAGCCCCCCGATGCCTTTTGTACAACGGACAGCGCCTTTCTGGAGGGGAAAAAAAGAGGAAAATTTACTTTTTTTTGGCTAATGTTTCCATTACTGCTAAGCTGAGCCAGGAATAAATTCACTACACAAAGGGAGTTGCTGTCTTAAATGAGTATCAAGGCTGGAGGATACAGCAATGAGAAGACAGCTCTGTTATTGCTTTGTGTTTTTATTAAGTCTGGTTTATGAAATAAAATGAGTCTTTTCCTTCAGAAAAATGAACACCAGGAAAAAATATCTGGTCTAACCATGGTGTTCTCCACTCTGATCATATTGTGCTGTCCGTGAATTAGTAGGAACTCTCCTGCCCCTAAATAAAACTGATTTAGTTACTGCAACACATATTTAAAAGTAGTTATAGGGAAAAGTAAAAAGAGAATGATAAAGTGAAATTAACAAAATAAAACCATGTTGTTCTCTCCAAGATAAAATGAAGTATTTCCTTTCTCTGAGAAACCAGTGAGGTTATTTTAAGAGTAACCAAGGGGATTATAATGAACAAATTCCTATAATAGCAACCAGACACACTCAGAAATAAACAACAAAATTGGTTGAACTAAAACTGAGAGCCATTCCCCCGTGACATGAATTTTGTTTACAAATGAACTTAAATAGCTCTCTCATAATTGTGTGTAACTGTTATGATTTACAGCAGGTGCTCTAATCAATCACCCAATCACTTTAATTTATAGGGAGCCTCGCTGCATTTTCCCAGTTGTTTCATTTCTGCAAGTAATTGATAACAAACCATACTTAAGGTATGTTTTATGCAAGAGTTAATAAAAGCTGACAGCTGCTACTGCTGCTTCCTCTTGGATCCGCGGCAACACGCATTTCCTTATAGAAAATATACGCTGAAATTTGGGCTTTTGCTGGTGGGAGAGCCCTGGCAGTTTCCAGCGGGCATGTTTCAGAGGAGAAGACTAATTGATTACACACCCTCTTTGAGCAGATACTGCTCCACAATCTCCCGTTTCCACTCAATCAATTGCAAAACCAATTCGGCAAATAATAAGGTTCTATTATGCACATATGCCAGCTATTTAGGTAGTTATAATACATGTCAGTTAAGTCATAAAAGCCCTGTTTATTTGCAACATATCTGGAGAATCAAACCATTAGGGTTGAGCGGATATTTAAGTCATCTGGAGCTGCTAAACAATAAGATCGGGTATCCTAATATATTACCAAGTGCTAACTACTGGGCAATTGCCAATTTTATAACCTCAGTGCATGGAATAGACACAACCGTGTTTCACTGTTTTTATTACAGATCATTTCCTACTGCCAGACCAGACCCCCACAATAAAAGCTCTATAACAGCTAAAAACCAAAAGGCATGTCGATTTTAGATATACATATTGCTTCGTATGCCTTGTATACAGTCTCCAGTATAAACAAATTATTTTGAGTGGCTTGACTTCAGGGAATCGGAAAGTGAAATGGATTCCTATTTCTCTATTATTTTTAGTTAGGCACTTTATGCAGCTCATAAAGGTGGTTTCAAATAGTTTGAGAGCGGCTCAGAAACAGTTATAAAAGAGTTAGAGGCCTGCTCCTGCTTTCGTTGCTGTTATTAGGAATTTTTTTGCCATTTATTCTATAGGAAAAGACTTGTTTGTACATCAGAGGCAGTTCCAGCAGACCAAAAAATTGTATTTATATTTTCCCCCTTGTTATACATAAGCATATCTCTTATTTCATGCACAATGATCTGTTTGAGTGAAGCATCAAGTAGAAAAAATAGAAATTAAAAAAGAAAAAAAAAAAAGTTGTATTAAAGCAGTGCCACCAGACAGATTTTCATGACTGGCATTTTTTTCTTGGGACAAACACATGGGCTGTGCAGTTCGAGTACACCTTCACCGTGGCTATATTTAGTGACCAGTTTATCAGGTCACTGTCCAGTGAACTGAGAAATTAAACAAGAGGCAGCAATTCCACGAACATCTGATCTTAGTCCAAACTCACTAAAGAGAGAAGGACCCGTGCAATGCTTAAATGTACCTCACCCTGCTCGCTTTGGCCTTTTGGAGCACTCATTACATTAGTTAACCTTTGAATTATGGATTTTCACGTGCTTGGTGTTTTTTTTCTTCTCCCTTGCAAATTGCTTTTGGGAAGCAGGCTGGCTCCCTTCCCTGCTATGCTGAGAGCTCCTCAGCTTCTCTTCCTAGCAGTGTTTCCCTGAAAAGAACGACATGAACAAACCCATCAGCTGGAGTCTGATAGCTCTGAACCCATCTGAGAGGCTTGCCAGGCGGTGTAAGCATATCTATCGCAATTTCATAGCTTCAGAGAGATCTGTTCTATCTGGGCTCTATATCTTCTGTAAATTACCTAATGCTGCCTCAAAAAAGTGTTTGCCATGGAATGAATTATCTCTATCTATATCATATCTATATGTTTATCATGGCTGGAGCTTTTCAGACACAGCCCAGACATCAGCAGAGATAACAGAACGTGGAGCTTTTGTGGGTGAGGAGATCTCCACGTCCATGCGTGCAGCGCGTGTGTCAAATCCCTGCTCGTATGTAAATAAACCCGAATGCAGAGGATATTTTTAGCCGATATCAACTTCCCCAGTTGGTTAGGGACTGCCACAAATGCTGAAATGACACAGAATAACACACACGTATCCACGCGGCGTCCCCACCATTCCTGCTCTCACTTTATCCCACTTAGTTCTTGTTATCCCCAGCAAAAGCTGTTTGATTTTCTTTCACTCCCAAATTCTATTTGCTGCGTGTGTGTGAGCACTCACAAATACATCATTCCCCCTTTCAAAATCTCTGCCTCCTCCCTTCCTTTATACTTCTTTATTTACCTCCTTTGTCTCTCTTTTTCTTTCCTCTCCTTTTCCACCTCTTTATCTCTTTTTCCTCCCTTTTGGTTTTTTTTTTGTTTGTTTTGTTTTTGTTTCTTTTCTCTCCTCCTGTGGTTACTTCCAGCCTCTTTGTCATTTCTCCCCCTTCCATTTCTCTTCAGCTTATCAATAAACCGGGAGAGCAACAGTAGCCGCTTGATTTGTTAGTAATTATAAGCATACTGTTCCTGCAAACGGGATCTCTAGATGAGTGAGATCGCTTTAAAACGACAGCAGGAAATGGTGGGGAAATGGAGCATGGCGAAACTCAGCGTGAAGCTTTCAGTTCTTTACATGTTTACAATTTTCTGTGCATACATTAAGTCTTAGGCTTCTCCTTTTTTTCTTTCTTTTTTTTTTTTTTTGGTGGTGGTTTTCTGTTGCCTTGCTCGCCAAAAACGTGTGAAAATGCGCACAAATGTGAACGCACAAGTGGAAATGGGGTGGAAAAAGTTGTTTTAACGACAGTAAAACTAAAGAAATAATAGATTTATGTCCTGCAAACAGCTGCTTAAGAAGGGTTTAAGCTATGGATATCATTGCAATAACCCGGCTGAATAATATGGTAGTCGAACAGCCAGTCAAATAATCAATCAGAAAAATTATTTCTTGTATTTTTTACTAAGAAACGTCCTGGACAAATTAATTACTAATAAACTATCAAACTACTTTCAATTTTTTTTTACTCTGCCTACTGGGCTTTAAATGAGTAAAAAGTTCTTTGTCCATGCTAACAACAGGACTTTGCTGTAACTGGTGATTTGCTCTGACTCTGTAGCCAAGCCTAAAACGTCCAGGAGCAGCATCTTAGACGCTGAAACTAAAGAGACCCGGATCTTATCTTAATTTTAAGGAACAAATATGAAAATTGCGTGTTCATCTCCCATTTCCTTCTGTCCTCCTCGTCCCCTCCTCTCCTCCCGCCCCTCTCCTCCACCGCAGTCCCCGTCCCCTGAAAGCCAGGACTAAATTTCAAAGTGGAATGTATTCCCTCGAAACTGTTTTGCATTTAATTAAAGGGGATCCTTAGGTTCAGCGGGTAATTCAGGAATAAGCACGAAACTGAGTGGCATTGAAGCAACATCTCTTGAGCCCCAGATCTATCACCTGAAAAACTGAGGCCGGAGTGGTTTTCAGTTAATTATTTATCAGCTGCTTCAAGGGGTGGGGAGGAAACTCGTGCTGGATTATTAACAGCTAAAAACAAAAGGTTAAGAGACCTTCTTTCATGTGTTTCCTTAAGATAGGAGGAACAACGGAGCGTGTTTGCAAGGCCATGAATTAAGGTCTTCCAAGTTAAAATGGCCTTTCATGCTAAATCAGATGTGAGTGTGCAGAGATCGTCAGAAACAGTTGAAAGTAAATAAATACATCAGAATAATTTTAAGGTCACTGACTGTGCCCCAGAGTCACAAAAATTAACTTGGGACTCGGGCCACATAAGGTTTTGCAGGAAGACAACTTCTTTCGCCACAGAGAGTGCCAAGCAAATTTCAGATGAGCATTTGATAAGGGGACCCAATCTTTTATTCCTGACACATGGAAAACCTTCCCTTCATTTCAGCAAAAATCGAGGGAAAGGCCTCCAAACGTGCAGTCAGCAAGCTCTGAAAGCTGAGTTAAATCTGATATTAATGCTCTTGGTGATTATTATCATCTTGATGATTTATCTGGCTCCCTCCCTCCCACTTCCACCACCCAAATCCTAATGGAAGTGGGAGTTAAAGATGATTTTTTAATGTCTCGTTGGATTTTTAGACTGCTAATGTACCGCATCCTTCTCATTATTAGTTTATTGATTGTTCATTGATCAGCCCCCTTCAAATCGTATTAACCACCCTCTGCCAGTTTAGATTAGGAGAGTTTAAAAAGCACCTTTCATTATTTCAGCGCCACCACCACTACAGTGGAGTTCAGGCTTGGTAGCTTAATGCTCTCTCTAATGGGGCAGCTAAGAGACAAGGGGCCACGGTCCCTGCCTATTGCATTAATAGCTCAAAGGGGGCTAATACAGAAAATTAGCCTTAAACGAGCTCTGGAGATCTCCAAATGAAAGAGCCATTTATCACGCTGGCTACCTTCACTCCACTCGTTTGCTCTCTCTACTGGGAACAACTCATTTCCTCTTAACTAAATTACTTCAGAAATGTCAAGTAAGCTCAGATAGCAAACATAACAAGAGCCTGGGTATATGTAATCTGTTGTGCGGGATCGATACCTGAGATAAATCAATAGCCATGTATGAATCCCTATATAATTTCCTTAATATTTTGGCAAACCTTTTGCATAGTGAGACAATTCCCTTTGCAGGCCTCAAAGGCCATAAAGGAACAGACAGAGACTGGGTGATATAATTACGTTTAGGCTTCAAGTCCCCATCATACTTTTCCCACTACTTTGCAATTAAAGAAATTGAGGCACTCAACTAGGATTGGGTGAAGCAGACCCCCTGCGACCCTTGCCTACCAAATATGTAGCCCAGGAGTGTTCCACTGCACAAAAATCAGGCAATACCCGTGTGTCTGTCTATCTATCTGTGCCATCTGCCTGCAAGAATGACTCACAGAGTTTAAATAACTTGTTCTTGTTTCAAAGTAGATCCTCACAGCTACAAACTGCAGGGAACAAAGCGAAATTGATACTGAATGCTCTCTGCATTGCTCCTTCCCTTGTCCTGATTAAATATTGACTGCCACAAATGTGACCTGCTATTTATTACCCATTTATTTTCCTCTGCACCCAGGAAACTCACTGTGAAAAAAAAAATACAATATTCCTTTATGCTGGAAAGTTTCTTGGAGCTCAGAATTACTTCTAAGGAACAAAATGCTGCTACAGTGACTTTTAAACAGTTGCAAATGCATCTCGGGCTCTTTTTTAGTAACCTTATTTCCAAAGAACATGTGTCTCCTGTTCATCATGTGTAAACTCAGAGTATCTCTTCTTCTGTCTGCAAATAGGCACAAGTAATCCCACCTAGATGGGACTGAGTCTCTTTAGGCAGCAGCTGCTCCATCTGGGACCATTTCAATGCCCACACACACAAAGCACACCTAAATATATGCCTAATACATATAAAAACCTATACCTAACATGTAATAATTACTGGCATTCACATTCTAGTGCTACTCGCTGTGTAATTGCACCACCCAGCACACACATGGAATGTCTCTGCTGTCCTCGTCAGCTGAAGGATGGAGAGACAGAAGGCTGGGTGTGTTAAAAAAAAAAAAAAAAAGAAAAGAAAAAAGAAAATAATATTTTAGGTTGTGTATTCTGCGAAAGACCAGCACGGAACAACCTTAGAAAGGAGCCTCTCGACCACAAATCAAGTAATTAGTCAAATACACCCAAGAGGGAGTGTATGAGGTGTCAAGTGGGGGTGGGGAAGGGGGAGGAGAGTGAGGAAAAAAAAAAGTTAAAAATACAACAACCATCAGGTTACAGACCCTGAGGAGAAACCCCACTAAAGATCCAAACTGAACCAAAACAGGAGAAACAAACAACCTTTTTTTTTTTCTTTTTAAAGTTAAGTAAGTTTCTCTTCCTTAAAAACAAACAAACAAAAAAAAAAACCCTTTGACGTTTCAACAGATAGTCATAAATGGTGCTGTCAAATGGTCTTCAAGTTTTCATTTGTGCTCGCTCAAATAACCAGACCTTGATCATGTGTGTGAGAGACCGTGCATGGAGATTTAAATTTAAAAAAAAACCCAAACAACCAACAACAAAACAAACAATAAATACACGGAAGGACCTCATGCTGCCTTCAACACATTTTAGATAAACACCCTCCCTGTTATTTTGCTTTACATCCTAGAAGATCGTCTCTGTTAAGCTATTTGTGCGCATTTGACAAATAACAAGGTCCTGGAGATAAGTGCCGTTGGTAGCAAGCATAAGGGACAGCGTTTTTAAGCCTCATCTCTGGTACTTAAAATTGAATCTAGAAGTAGAAACTCCTTAGATAATTAAAGATAGCTTTCCTTCCATTTGCAGCGTGTGATCTGTTTAATGTCTATCAGCATAACACAACACTAATCGCCAAGCATCTTTGAGTGACTGTCAGAGAAATGTAAAAAAATTAAGCAGCTGCAATACGCCCAAAATGAGTTATTGTAATTACATTTAATTAGTTTAATTAGTTAATTATTTTGCTTACAGCTGTACAAGAGACTGCAAACATTTGTTAATATCACATTCGCTTTAACAGTATGGGGTGATTCTGCAGTTACACTAAATCATGGGCGCATATGTAGAAAGATGTAAAAAATGGGCATGGGGAAGGGGGGAATCTTGGGGGAAGGAGGGAATGTTGGAGGGAGCGGGGAAGGGGGCTGAGGCTGCCTTTCCATGGGCATCTCTTTCTCTCCTCTCCACGTTTGATTCGCCTGGGAAATGTATTTAAGCCCCAAAGGGAATCAACCTCTTCCCCCATTAAAAGCCAAGGGGTCCCCATCGAACACTATCGGGGGGAGGAGGGGAGGGAAGAGGAGCTGTGGAAACTGCACTGGAGCACGGGGTGCCCCATTAGAGAGCATTTGTGTAATTAAACCCTTTGAAGGGCGGGGGAGGCGGGGATATAAACTTTTCCTTTCTCATGTCTTATCCCTTCACTCTGTCTGCTGATCCAATCAGCTATTCATCTTGCTGCCATGGGTGCCTGCTTCCCGGAGAAATTCATTGCCCCAAAGTCAAAATATATCATGAAGATATTGCTACACAGTAAAAGTTTGTCTAGCTTGTTGGAATAATCCATACCTTTTTTAATGACAGACTGGTCCAATAAGTTCATACCGCTGTTATTGGCATCTTCAACTGACTGTGGATATAAAAACATCACTATTCAAATTGATTGGATATTAAAGAATCGCGTACATAAATCATGTCATTCCAAACTGGAGTCCCTGTTATTTCCATTTGTATTAATTCACTAGGGGAGGAGGGATTTTTTTATTGTTGTAGTATTATTATTATTATTATTATTTCCCCAAATCCACAAGGAAATGAAATTCTTACAAATTATATAGTCTTCTAATAAAACAAAAGGAGGTGTGGAGCATATGGGGTGCAATACTGGTTTTGTTATCTTATAAAACATAGATATCACATAGACTTCTTTGCATTCCATAAAGCTTTATATTTCTTCCTTTGAAAATGTGGAAATTTGGCAACATCTGCAAGATCTATTGCATGACATAAATGAACACGATTAAGGACAACTTAAATGCTCCCTCCCCTTTCCTCCCCCTCCTCCTTTTTCTTTTTTTGTTTTTTTGTTTGTTTGTTTAACCCTGCTACATTTTAATAATTCAAGGGCCATTTACTTTTTATATATCATAGTTTACATTATGGACTTTTAATTAAAGCCTGAGCCTTTCGGAGTGCAGTGCAACGCCCACATCATATAGGGGATGAACAGAAAGAGATTTACAGCTCGCAAGGTTGCTTCCATGTCCTGAATTAGTGGGGACGGGAGGGAGGAGCAGGGATACACATTATCAAAAGTATGAACCATCAAGTTGATTGCCTAGGAAAAAAAGTCTCCCGATTTCAAAGCCTTGTTTTCCCCCCTTATCCCCCTTTCTTTTCAGCCCGCTGAGGAGCACACCTGTTATTATGGCATTAACTTCTTTAGCAGGGAAGAGAACAAAGACGGGCACAGAGGACACAGCAAATGCTGGGTTTCATTTCTCAAAATGAAAGTGGTATATACAAAAAAAAACCCAAACAAGCCAAAATTACTGCTGAATCTGCACTCGGTACTGTAAAATCATCTCAGAAAGAGAAGAGGTGTCATAAGAACAATTTATTGCAGAATTCCAACAGGTTCCGTTTTAGGGTAAATTCTGGGGAAAAGGGGGACCTGTGGGTCTCTTGGCTTTATTATTTTATTTTTCCCATTACTATTACTAAAGGATTTGGGTTTTTCAGTGTTATTGCATATCTGGGAAGTTGTCACGTTTTTCCTTGTTAAGCAAAACACCTTTACAGCAAAGCAATGATTTACTTCACCATTATTTTAACTTTATCTTTGCTACGGCGAAAGCCTGAGCTTATCCGGATCCGGCCCTTATCTCCATCTCTGTGCTCAGCGGAGACATTCCAAATGGAATGAGACTTAGGAGAAAATTACATCTCCCCAAAATGTGATGGAGCAATATTTTCTATGAGATCTTTCCTTTCATTTTCCTTGAATCCACCCTCAAACGAACGCACACACGCACCCACAGAGCGGTGCCTTATGTGCTGTGTTTGGGCATGGCTGTGTGTCTCTCTCATAATCAATAGGCTACATACCTAAAGGGCACAAAATAAAATTACAAAGTCTTCCCTCCTTTCCCTGAGCAGCTCTCAGCGAGGGATGATGAGCAAACCCTGCAGCCTGCTGGAGCGCAGCGTGGCGCACCTCCATGGCACAGAATCGGAGGTAAACGTGAAACATCACCTTCTCTTTTATTTTTTTTTTCCCATCTTTCCTCCTTACCTCACCTTATCTCTGGAGCCGATGGTTGCGCACACCCTTTATGTGTGTGTGTGCACTCCGCTCGCTCCATCAGCAACGTGGGTTAGTTGTTGTAGTTAATGAGAAGACTCCTGTCTGATTTTCTATCTAATTACGCCCTCCTGCTGGGTTTTTGTACAGGATATTCGCTCAGCATGCTGGCAGTTAATAGTCACAGAGAGGATCGTAAAGATTTAATTAGGACTGCATGCGGAAACGTGGAAAAACAACTCAGACTTTTAATTACTAGACTTCTTTAGTTAAAAGTGATACCAGGGGTTACTTTATAAGAGACTTGGGTGTTTTGGTGCAACTTAACTTTCCGTGTCTCTAGCTAGCACATAGCAGCAGTGTGAGTGAGGAGGAGGAGGAGCGGAGGTGTGTGTGCAGGGAGGGGAAAGGTGATGAGTTTCCAGATATACTTAGAAAATCTGGAGAGGAAGATTCCCCTCCCTTCCCTCCTCCAATAATCTGATAGCATGAGGCTTCCTAAGCACTATCTATCACCACCTTATTCGACTCCTATGGATACATCTGAGTGAAAATCTTAAAAACGGAGCTCTTTGCTTTCTTTCAAAGAGTCTAAAGAATCTGAATTTCCCCCTCCGTTTTTCCTTCATCGAATCTTTTCTTACTATAACCATACTTTTGCCCAGCTGGTGGAGGGAAAAAATATCTGGGGTTGCAATGGGGGATTTTTTTTCAGAGCCCCTATTAGATGATGCAAATTTGTTCAATAAGTAGGTCTTGGGTTCTCTGTTCCCTGTCTGGAGGTTGTAAATCGCAGATTGAAAATTCCTCTCGAGAGGGGCAGCAATAGCAATACAGTATGTCCTGTTTACAATAACAGAGCGCTATCGTGTTACAATCACTTAATTCTACCCCTGGACAATGCCTCACACATGGACTAGATTTGGTGTTTATAAAATAACCACTGTTTCTTTCTGTCACGCACTCTCTTTCTCTGTCTCCATCTCAGCCCAGCCCATTCTCATGGCACATATTTGATCAGACATGCACATACTAAAGCAAAGAGAAATATCTTTATCCAACTACATATCTCGAAATCCGTTCAACTTTTTGGACTACTAAAGAAAAGGAAAAAAACCCAGTATTTGAAACCCTTCCTGGAAATTTAATCTAGCGATGGTGGATAATGGGTATACGTCGCCTAAATAAAAATCCCTGCAGCTAGAAAAGGTTCCTCGAATCTAGAATAAATCCATATTAAATATCAAGATGGAAAACTGCCCAACCTCATCTGTCACTAGTGGGGAGACGAGAATAGAAAATGCTGAGCGGCAGCAGCGAGTTCTGGGCTGCTTTCCCTCCTGCCTGTGTTAACTTGCAGTTGGACACCTCTTCCTTCACGTGTTTCTCCTTGGGATACCCTCCTCTCCCTCTTCCCCTCCTCCCCCAGCCTGGGAACAAACTTTCAGAAATAAAGGACCTGTTTAATTTCCTGCTGTCTCAGCACCCCAAATCAAGACCCCCAGCCCTGCTGGTCTACAGCCTCGTCTGCCCCATCCTATCCCCATCCCATCGCACCCACCCCGGCCCGGCCAGCCCGGGCGAGCAGGTCGTGGGTGGCCACGGGTGGCCCCGCTGCTCTCGGAGCATCGGGGGGAGGCACTTTCCGCGAGGGCAGTCCCCTTCCCGCAGAATGGATGTTTTATTGGGAAACGGATGGACGGCTGCTTTATTTGAGCTCCTTCTTTCCTATTATTTCCTCTCTTCCTTCTTTACGTCTTTCTCTCTTTCCCTGTCTTCCCCCTCCTTTCCCTCTCTTCTCTATCTTTTCTTCTTTTTCTCTCTCCTTTCGTCCTTTCTGCCTTTTATCTTTTTCTTCTCTCTTTCTTATCTCTTTCCTTTCCCTTCTCTCTCCTCTGTTTTACTCTCTCACAAAAGCACAACAATTACCGGCTTTTCTTTGGGGAAAGTGTAAATATCCAAGCACAAACAGTACTTAACGCCTATCGGTTGCAAAGAGAAAGGAGGAGAGCGATCCCCTCTCTGCATTCACAGAGGTAAAACTCGCCTTGACTTGCAAACCACTTTGTCTGAGCCAGGAATGCGAGACGAGACCTGCGCATCGCGCCCGTGGCGGTCAGGGGCTGCCCCCAGGTCTCAAAGCCACCTTGGAAACCCGCAGAAACCAGCGACCCGACGGTCAGTGAGCTCGGAGGCGGGAGCAAATCCAAATAGCAAAACCTTTCTATTTCTAAAACACTTCGCCCCAGCAAAGCTCGGGGATTTTCCCGTGCAGCCCTAAGACAAGCCTCAAGCCAAAGCAATGCATCCCCTCCGCTTCCCTGCCGCTGATTCCTCTCATGTACAGCAGCATCCTTTTTCACGGCTATTTTTTATCTTCCCAGCTCCTCTTTTCTCCTTTCTTTTTCCCTTTCTGTAACTTTGAAGTCGTTATTTCATCCAGTGGTCCATATCTTTATTTAGCCCAAGACTAAATACATGTACAGATATGATATATGACAAAGAAATTTTGTGAAAAAAACAAAACAAAACAAAACCGAAGCCGCATGGAGGGGAACCCACAAAATTCCGATTAGGAAAGCCTAAGGCAGGACTTGGACTCTGGAGGCTCCAGCCTCCGCCTGGAGGGTTCACACGGGCTGGCCATGCCCTGCCCCAACAAGGTGCAAATCACCCCAGCACCGAAGCTGTTAAGGGTCCGTCTGTTTTTAGGAAATAACACGTGATGATGAGTTTCGCGTGGGATGGAAGAAAGCTGGGAAATACTGTGCTTTGAGCCCGGCGAAACTCCTTTGTTATCCAAAAGAGGGAATGAAACTATTTAAAATCAGGGCTACCCTACCAAGCACACTTAACAAATAAGGGGGGTGGGGGGACGGACACAGGACTTGTTCCTGATCACCAGTTATTGCTTTTGGTTTGTTTATATTTTCCCTCCCTCCCGGATGAAAAATGTAGTAATTCGACAGTTTCATCAAAATTTCTGAACGGCAGGAAATTGGTTGGGGGGGGGGGGGGGGGAGGGGGGGGGAGGGGAGTGGAAGCTGAGATTGCATGGGAAATAACTGAAATTTGAAAAGCCAAGCTTGAACTCTGCCAGCTTTTGAAACACGTGGAATATTTAGAGCAGCATGTCTGCCTTCCCCCTGCACTTTGCTGCTTTGCCATGTAGGGGAGGGTTTATAAAGCAGAGCCTGTGCGTGACAGCAAGGAAACAAATTCTCTTACTAAAAAAAAAAAAAAAAAGAAAGAAAAAAAAAAAAAACAGGCGTCGCGGGGGGGGGGGGGGAGGTGGGGGGGGGAGTACCAGAGTTACAAAGCCAGTGTGGAAAAAGAATGGCAACCCACAGAAATATTGCTGGAAACCCCTCAGCGATCATTCCTAGCCCAGGGACAGGGGCTCCAGCTGCACTGCCCGGGAGAAAGAAACGCGGTGCCTTACCTGGACCTCCTCCATCCCTGGGTGTCCGATGCCGTGCAGAGAAAGGCTGTCCCCCATGCCGGAGTCAAGGCCATGGTGAGCTGAGTGCAGGAGGACATCTGGCCTCCTTACTGAGTGGTAGTCCCGCCTGGGGTCCAGTCCCGAGAGCTGGGGCAGGGCGGCCCGAGGCTGTGGCAGCAGTGACCCGGTTTCTGATCCCACCTCTTGCCTCTGCCTCTGTCCCCAGGGGTGCTGCTGGGGCTGATGCAAGGGGTTTAGGGAGTAGGGGTCATTGACATGGGAGTAAGGGTCCTGGCTTTGGTGGTAAGGAAGAGGCTGATAGGGGGGTGGGAAATAAGGCGGCTGGAAATCCGAGGATGGGGTGTGAGAGAGCGGAGGAGCGCTGGAGTAGGGTCCCTGCGAGACGGATCCCAGCTGGGACAGCCTGGAACTGTGGCTGGGCACTCCATCATGCCGGTCCTACAAGCGGAATGACATACAAACAACAACAAAAAAGAGGACCTTTTTAAAAAAAAAAAAAAAAAAAGTAAAAGGAGCACAAACCCACCCCGAAGTAAAATAAACCAAAATATAAACAGTTGGAAAGTGGGATTCGGATGTGCCCCCTTCCCCCACCAATTATTAGAAATGTTCCAGTGTTTAGCAC